>NC_081415.1:168505546-168805546 GCF_030272615.1 Cryptomeria japonica
TTATTTAGAGTCATATGTCCCTAGAGAGTAGTCCTCCCCAAGATAATCAATTTGACACCTATATTTCTCAAAATGGTGTTGGCATACCTAGGATGACAGTATACATGGTTGAATCAAGACCTACTATCCCTAGCATAAATTCTTCTACCATTCCCCTCAGTTACACTGGCATGTCTATTAGCTCCATTTTTACTTCTACCATAGCTCATACCACTTTTGTTAGTGCTAGTCTAGGTGCTAGTACTATCCCTAGTGGTGATGTTGGTCCTCATGTTAGTGCTAGTGGAGGTGGTGGCATTCATGGTGCTCCACCTCCTTTTCCTTCAAATCATGTTTTGAATACAATATTGTATAACATAGGTCAATTGTAATAACAACTGATAAACCTTACATTTGTCTCTGGCTAGTCTTCATTGCTTGCTTATTATCGCAAGAGCTCTAGATTGATCTGACTATCGTTAAACACTATGCTTCCCTAAGGGGAAAAATCATTTAAAGTCAATTGCTTCAAAGGAGATGGTAATCCTAATGTGCATATCAATTCATTTATGACCATGTGTAGTGATTACCATAGTTTGGATTTTGTTTTGCTTAAGCTTTTCTTACGCTCCCTCAAGGGAACTGTGTTCGAATGGTACAAATTATTATGTGATCATTCCATTCAGACATTTGATCAACTCATGGATTTATTTTTCATACATTTCCAAGCCAACTTTAGTAGTAGGTCCACCATCATAGACCTTGTTCATTGTAAGAAAAAGCTAAATGAGAAGATTACCAATTTTATTTCGTGATACCAATATATCTCTACTACGATTCTATTTTCCTTGCCAGATAGTGACTTGCAAAGAATTTTTATTATAAATTTTACATTCAGGATTGAGGGAGAAGTTGTTCCTTAATAGATATTATAACTTTCCTAATTTGTAATCTGGACTGATGAATTACCAGAACATGATGACTCAATTTAGTAAGTTTTGTTTGAACTCTAATGCTTGTGTTTTTGGGGCATGTCCACAAAGGGTTTAGAAAGAACAAACTTGTCGCTAATGTTGTAGCTATAGTACAAATAGCTACCATACAAGAGCCACATTATAATAGGGTCCTCACCAAATTTAATGAATCCTATCTGACCACAATGAAAAAGTTATTAAAGGATAACCTTATAAGCCTTTCGAAGATCAAGCCTCTTTTTGATAATAAATCATACTCTCATTGGTATGATGGTTCAAAATTTTGCCAATATCACCATGTCCCTGGACACAGTATTGCATGTTATTATCATCTTAGACACATAGTCCATGACTAGATTGATAGTGGGGCTATTAAGGTTAGTGAAAGAAAACACAAATCTAATCAATCTATTGATAAAATAAATAGAGAGTCACATATTTATATCTAACTTTATCTTTGCATCATCGATGGATCCAACATCAAATGAGATATCTTATGTTAACATGGTTACTATCACTCCAATCTCACCTCCTAGCCAGAATGATTCAGGGACTTCGTGGGGTCATAAATTTTGACTCGACTGTGCGATTGGGCTGAAATTTTACTTGGACATAGATCTTGAGGGCCCCCCAATAATCAAATTTTTAGGGACGGATTCCTTCATCTAAGGCCTCAAAATTGGCTTTTACTCTTTTTTCAATTTTTTAAAAAGTTGTTTTTCAAGTTTATTTGGAGCTCGTAATCTTTTTAAGATTAGAAAGTTGTTAATTTATGCCACAGGAATTATTTTTATATTTCTAGAAGATTTTGTGATTTTTGGGATAGATTTGAAAATTTCCTTAAATGGCAATTTTCAGATTTTGTAAAAATCTGCCCAAAAAGGAAATTTTTGGGGATTGTTTAAGATATAGGGAATTTTTCATTGTAATGGAGGATGCTTGGAGTTGTAGGAATAATGAAGAACATTTGATCTAGACTTGTGTTTATTTCTGATTATTCTTTGTTATCTTGATTATGTTTTAACTTGTTACATCACAAAAGATGTATGTCTTTTACATATATTTCACTCTTCTTGATGCTCCATATTTTTTAGAGAATACTCCTCTATACATCTCTACAAAGCTCAATGGTCAAACTATTACTAGTGTAATGGATAATGCTTCATGTAGAGTCAATGTCATCATAGATGAAACTTTGTTTGTAAATGGATGGCATAGGCCAAGACACGATGAGTGTCATGATGCTTTGAGGACTCATGATGGGTCATCTCTTCCCCCTTTGGGTAATATCACCTTGACGATACTTATGGGACCCAAGGCCATTTCAACTATGTTCATCATCATTTCTGAATCGGACCTCTTTCATGGTAAACTAGGTAGTCCTTCGTAGCTATTGATGTAGTCCCTTAAATAATTCATAAGTCTTTAAAATTTCCTCATAAGGGTTTAGTGCATGTCATTAAAGATACTAGATATTGACCACTAGTAGCCAATGGAGATTTTTGCAAGATTATTTTTGGCCTGCTCCAATTCAGCCCATGCTTTCCTATGGTGACTTAATATATAAAGCTTACTATCAAGATAAATTTTGGGATTTGGCTCCTAAATTAATTCAGCCTTACTATTTGTTGCCTCTTTCTACAACAACTTTCAGTCCATCCATTCCTATGTTGCAACAGACCTAGTATCTTCTACCTCTTCTTCATTGAGGGTTGAGGTTAAAATTGTTCCTCCTAGTAGACCTCCTCATTTGCCTAGAATTACATAGTTTTCAATGATGTCTTATGTTCCTATGACTGCACCTAGTGTATACAAGGGAAAGACACCTATGTTGTCAAAGTCTATGACCCTCCCTACCTTTGATTCTGGCAAATATCTCTTGTCCTATTTGTTATAAAAGGGGTAAGTGCTCCTCTTGTTCCCATTCATCACTATTGACTCCTACCTCACAACTTCTGAAGGAACCCCCTATTCCTTTAGTTTCTCCTCAATCAAAGTGAGGAATGGAATCCATGGTTATTAATGTCATGCCTATCTCAAGGAGACCTTATACTTATCAATGGTGCATTCTCCTATTCTAGATATGGTCTTAGATGCCTCTCCTATGGAGCACGATGCTCTTGAATCTTCCTAAGCTTCAGCCCTTGGTCCCTATCTTTGTCATTATCAATTTGTGTGAGAGCATAAGTGCCTTCACTAAATGTAATACTACCTTGCAACTGAAGATGCACCTTTGAAATCCATTCATGTTGCATATGTTCCTATTTATTTGCAAGATCTATCATCTCTACCATTTTTTATGTTGTTACCAGTTTCTTTTGGGACTCTAGATGAACCTCCCCCAAAAGGGTGCAAGTCATCATTACACCATCCTAGGAGTTGTTTTCCATCACATCATTTCCTTAGATAACTCCATTATCTCAATCATTATATATGCTACACACATAGGTGGTCTATAGTGCTTCTTTTCTTGGACCTTTTATTTGACACCCTTTTCTTGATCAGAGCTTTCCTAGGGTCCTCAAACCTACTACTATTTATAGGAGGCATGTGCTTCTTGCACAACTTAAACACAAGTTCGAGGAGGACCCCATTCCAAATTTTCATCAGCTCAAATCGGCTCAGGTATTTTCCTCACTTGTATCTTTGCCCCACCTTCGCCTAAGTTTGTCACTGCCCCTCTTAAGAGGTTGACAGTCTGAATTTTGTATCACCTCATCTAACTACATCACTTTCTTCCTTTACAAGGGCATTCTTGTTCAAATCATTGAAGGATATCTCAGCACTATCTATGATCTTCACCCAATCTTTGACACTTTCCTCTTCTGAGCTTCTAGACATGGATGTTGAAGATACCTCGTCCCTAGCTCTAGTTGTTGGTGAGGTGCCTAGTATTGCCCTTCTAGTTGTTCCTCTCTAGGCTCATCCTCCCTCCCAATGTGATCTAGATTGGGAGGACAATGATCTACTAAGGGATGACATCTAGAGTAATTCCCTTCTTCTCATATAGCTTAGAGTGTGTGCATTTTTTTGCTCCCCTCTACTTTCTTTACCCATTTGTTCCCTCCGAGAGGACCCAAGCTACTTTGTGGGTGCTTGGAAATAAGAGGTGGATTATATTTATAGAGGACCCAAGTTACTATATAGGTGCTCATATTTAGGGGTTTTCCATTGTGAAACTTCTTCTATTTGTTAATCTCTTTCTTCTCTTTATTCTATATTTATTTTAGATATTAGGGGAGAGAATTTAGGCCTTTCTCCATGTTGACCCAAATTTTTATTTTCTTCGTTTTCATGTGTCCTTCTTTAGATCTGAAAACTTTGGCATTGTGATGCAAAACACATCTACTTCTATATATCATCTATGTTATCTTACTGCTATGGGTTTTGATACCAAATAAATAGATCCCTACTCTTACATTTTTGTCACTGTCGTAGGTTTTATGTGTCATCTACTGAAGATGACATTCTATAGAAACATCTCGCTATGTTGACGTGCCACAACATTTCTTCTCCTTATAATGACATGCCTTTCATGCATATAATTCTATGGGGGCTATCCCATATGCATAATCTTTGTTTGTCTTGCATCTTTCTTGCCTTGGTGGGGGCAAACCACTTAATCTATTTATCATTTTTACCTTGGTGGAGCCCGAACCAGTTGATATATATATCATTTTTCATTGGTGGGGGCCAAACCACTTGATATATTTATCTTGTCACCTTTTGTGGGTGTCATTCCACTACTTATTAAATTAATCTACAATTTCCTTATTCGTATGGCTATCTAACATAACACAACTTGCTACCCAAACCAATAAAATATTGTAAATCAATGCCCTATCATGTGGCCATCTAGCATAACACATATTTCTTACCCATACTCTCATATTATTATATCTTCTGTAATAGGGACTCTCCTCCATTAAGTAGGGTCTATTTCTATTATGTTATTTTGTCTCCTTCAACACATTTTTCTGTAGTTAACGTGTTTGTGATGAAATAGCCTAAGAAAATATAACACAATTTAAATTTTAACTCATTGGGGGAAATTTTGTTTGATGGGTGAATTTTGCTTCCCCTTTGCAATCATTAAAATGCAGTAGAATTTTATCTAAATAGCATGAGATCTAATAAAATACTACCTTATAGTATTTCTCATATGTATATCCAAACCTAAACTGCTTATCTGAATCTCTGCATAATCCCTATCACTCTATAATTCTACCCAAGTATTTTAATTGACCCCTTAGATGAAAGAATGAACACAAAATAGATACACCACAATAGTGCAATGAATTACACACTGGAGAAATGGGTTTGAAACATATTATCATTCACTTAATCTGCAACTTTCTATTACAAAACATTTTACATATAACTCTTTCAAGAACCTGCATAATATATGACACAAGACTCTTTTTATTTTCTCTGTAAATGACTTGTACAACTTACTTATTTCACCTAGACTGGCTAAACATCCAAAATTTGGACCAAATTTCTTGACTCTGTCTTATGGGCTTGAATTTCCTTTTATAGAAACAAGTGAGCAAACAAGCTTCAGGCTAGAGGAGGCACCTATCACAAGACTTCTTGTGATTCTTCACAATCTCCAAAAAACCTATCCATACTAGCATTTAATGATGAGGTAGAACCAAAAGTACTAACTGCATTTTGGTAGAAACAAAACTTCTTGAGTAATGCCACTATCACCCTTTATTCTTGCAGATGGATCATGAGATATGCCATTTTGTTCTACAGAGCATTTCTCTTGAAGAAGGGAACTTAGATCACAACAAGAAGTAAAGTCACCCCTAAACTAGAGGAGGAGCTACAACCTTCATGCCCAAGATCAGAGAAAGTGGAAAAAGGGTCTCCCAGAAGAACATATTAAGAAAGGAAGGGATTGAAGCTTGCATGCCATTACAAAGATGACTATTTATTTCCTCCACCCCAACCTTATCCTGCTCCTGTCCCTTTGTTGGACCCTTCTTAAAACCCCTTGCCAACCAGTGGCGGAGGAGAAATAAAGGATGTTTTATGTAGGGATTTTTCAGGTGAAAAGTGAATTTCAAGCCTCCATTGACTATCTTCCTAACTTTTAAGGCTCCACTAACTATAAGAATACTTACTCAAAAAGGATTCCCATCTAGTATAACAGAGCTCATTGTATATCCTCACATGATACTTTTCAAAAATTATCCTCATAATTTTGAAACCTTCTTAGAAGATAACAAGATTTTTGTTCTTTCTACCAACTAAAAATGCCATATAGTTCTATTTATAATCAAAATTACTTCACTTGGTGGTGCTCATGCATGTGAAAAACTCATCATTTCAATGCTTTCTCCTCATCCTACTAGCAAATGGAGTCAAGAAATCATATTCATCAAATCAAGTACATCATCAAATTCAACTTATCAATCCGTTGCCCTCTAACAAAACTCACCTTATGTGAATGATCTTATTCTGATTTTGCTGCTCCTTATCTATAGAACTTGAACTTCAAAATCCCCGTTTCGGACATTGAATCATTGTCTTTTAAATTATTCTTGGAGAAATTTCCTTGAATCACCTTATAGAGAATCCCTGATAATATGCAACCATTGATCTTATTGATAGGTCCCTAATTACTTCATTGCCAACTCAAAAATTATTCTTATCCCCTTATGCCTATGCAAATCCCAACCTTTCATTCTTGCAGAAATGAAACTTGCTGAGATGACTCCCTAGGAATTGCCAACATTGCTTGCCAATTTACCTCGACCCATAAAACAACCTTTAGAATGGGTCTTCTGAAAATCAGGCGACATCCACGTGTCTCGACTTATCTTCCTTTATCCATGTAGACAAGCTCAGTTCTTTCTACCTTTATTTTCTTATGTGAGTGAGGACTAGGTAGCATTAATCCCCATTTGAATTACGTTCTTAATTTACATCGTAGATCTTATCCAGCCTAGCACATCATACAATCATCATCGGTTAATCTAATATTGACCATCCAATATGGTAAGTGGGTCTATCAAAATACTGACTAAGCATTGTCAAATCATCTTCCAACTCAACTTTGTTAGTGGCCCCACTGTCAGTCTCTCTCGATCTGCCTAGGACATGTGACATCATCTCACAATGTTGAAATCCTTAACTTCCTTGTATCTTCATTTGCGGGACAGCGAGGGCCATTAGATCTATTCACTCTTTACAAGATGGCTACAATGACCACTTAAAATTGACTCCTGACCTTTGTGCATCTTTTTCCTTGGGTTAAAATATCATCATCCACTTGATGCACGTGCAATACTATGGAGCTTTTAGTAAACTAAAAATTAATCATGGAGCCATCGACCTAAATTTTAAGACTGAACTTAGGAAAATTTATCAACACTCACTAAAATATTAAAGGGGCTTGACCATAGGAAAAGGATGCAAACTTAGGAAAAATTTAAGGGTGTTAGAAGTAATTGTGCCTAGGAAAGGAAACATAGTCCCTTTGATGATGAAAATGACCCTCACTTTAAAGTGAAAAAAAGACAATGAATAAACATAACAAGCCTTGGATTTTTAATAAAAAACTTACCGAGATATACATAAAACTCAAACCCTAATTCTTGAGGCCAAGAATAGAGGGCATCATTAATTCAAAATGACTAAAATTTTGATAGGGACATTAAAAAAATTTCATAATCAATTTCAGGACAATCAATGGCTCTGATTGGGAATGATCATTACTTAGGGATGATGCAAGGGTTTATAATCTGAGGTGGAGTAGACCAAAAGGATGCTACCTGGATAGGGCAACTTAGATAAGAAAGGAAACCTACTCTAATATGCACAAAGCCTAATCTCTTGCTAATGGAAAAGAAATACTTCAAAAGAAGTAAAATTTTGATAATTGTCCATGAACAAGCAGTTCAAGGACTTCATCTATCATTTCTTTGAGAAAGTATGAAATAAAATATTCTCCCCACTTGTTTTGAATCAGACATGGGTCTAACTAGATGACATCAAAGTTACCATGCTTTTCTTTGTCTTCTAATCTAGCCTTCCACATCAAGACCCAAGCCTTTCCTTGAAAACTCCTTCTAGTTGCTCCTAATACAAGTTCATGACCTGCATTTGGGATTCAATGTCTTTGTGTTATCTTCCTTTCTAGTTCTATTCCATTTCATGAAATCTTCAACCCTCAAATTGTATCTTAGATTCCATATTATTAGCACAAGTTTGGACAAACATGTACATATTCATTGGGTGGTAGAGTCAACCTCCTTTTCTCTTCAAGCTACACTATAGCTTGGAAAATTAGACTATAACTGATGGCTCAAAGCCACCAAAAATGAAATACCAGTGTTAACATTTATCAAAAGTCTTATTCTTGTCTATATATGTAATCTATAACTTGAAAAAACTTTGAAGTTGTAAGCTAACCCTGTGGCTGACATCATTCATGCATCCTCTGATCAAACACTCACTCAACAGGCATAAAACTAAAAAAATTTCCTTGGTTTCTTGTAGCTCATTACTAACCCTAACAAATAGAATTCCTTGATTAGTTTAAAAAATTCCTCCCTCATCATATAAACTACGCTTACAATTGTCTGAAGTATTTTCATCACTACCATTATAACAAGTGGTAGGAGAGAATTCATCTAATCAACATCAAATCAGAGATCACATATTTGTCAACATGTAAGATGTATGGATCTTCAATTGTCTCTTCATACAAAGGATTAGAAACTAGATGAAAATCTTCCTTAAAAATGTTATGGCATAATACTAGTTGATCTCTATCTGCATCCTCATCAAATAATGTATTAAAAGTTTCATTAAAACTACTACCTATCTCAAGTTCACATTCATTCTCATTAGGCATAAAGGAATCATAATTTGAGCTAGAATAACACTCAACACTATAGTCCTCATAACACAAATACTCAATGTTATGATCCTCATAAGCTTCAACAAGATCATCATGACTACTCTGACCCCTTTGAGCTTCATCTTCTCCAACCACACTTGCTAATTCAAAAATACCTTCATGATTAGAAAACTGAGGAATAATCTGATCCATTTTATGAAAAGTTATTTGTCATGGGATATATGGTGTATTATTACTTGTAATATTTGTTTCAGGCATATCTGCCTGGACTAATTCTTCACACCCATCACTCTCGATAAGTTCACATGGCATATACACAGGTTTAATAATACCTTCTTCATTGGAACATACCATGGAATTATCTATCTTAACAATAGCATCAACTAAACATGGTATGGAATTATTTAGGCTTTCATCATCATATATAACTAATTCCTAGGAGAATGAACTTTTGTCATCAAAATTTTGCACATCATTAATGTCTTCATCAGATGTACAACCTTCCAATTCTCCTTCATACCAACTACTAGACTTGAGTGAACCATAAGACTATAGATGGATTGTTTATGTGGCATCCTCACTGAAGAAACTAATAATTATGTGACATAGTGTTGCACTTGAAATTACCTCCATTTTTGTACTAGTTATGTTATATAATTTTTCACTAACCTTTTCTTTACTAACATGAGGAATAACAACTATCTGGGACAAGTTCTCTTCACTCATATTATTGTAAGTCACAACATGGTAAATGTGATTAACAGGGACGTAAATACTTTGATATTGACCTTCTCCTCTTGGCTCACACCTTTCCTTAACATATAATTTCTTAGGATAGAAAACTCTTGCAGCCATATAACCCTTAGGGATTCCGTATTTCAAGTTGTTCTCAATTGCCATTGTTGTCCTCTAAGATTGATGCAAGGTTTTAGGATCCATATCTCTTAGTAAATAGCTCATTTTCTCATCAAATGTAGCTAGGTAAACAATGAAACATACTGCATCATTGGGCCTATAACCACTAGTAATTTCATCTAATGTTCTTTTGAATATGAGATTGAAAATACAAACCAGCTCATCTTCTTCCCTTCTTATACCCATGAATTATTTTATATCTGAACTTGAATTAGCTCTTGCACCAAATTGTTTCATGAAAAATGCACTTAGTCCATCCCATGAAGATATAGAGCATGCTCACAAATATGAAAACTAATCTCTAGCATCTTCTTTTAGAGATTAAACAAAAAGCTTCATAAAAACATCTTCCTGACTTATCTCAAAATATCCCATCAAATTAGAAAACTCCTGTAGGTGTTGACGTGTTGATTTGGAGCTTTTCCTATTTAACTTTGGTAAATATTCCCTAACCTTAGCAGGAAGAGGATTTCTAAAACCTTGAATACCACTTAATGGTTTATATCTTTCAACAAAGAACATTTTGTTTTGACTTGGCAAGGGTTGCATACATTGCTTTTTTACACTTAATATTTCTCAGGGATGTATAGGAAATAATATATCTTCTTACTTGTTTCCCTATATTTTTCCAATATCATAATCATAACATATTAGAGTGCATAAATCAAAGATACTTCATACACAACCTGCAAATCATATCTCAAAACTATGTAAAATAGTCACTTTTATTCCCTTTCTTAGTGCCTAACTCACATAATAGGGAAACATTTTCTACAAATGATTTTCATAGAAATATATTTGACTTATGAAAACCAAAATACTTGGAGGTATTGGAGTGGCCAAAAATGAGCTTTCTGGCTTGTATTAGTGACAAATCTGAAAATATCCTCATACCTATGGAAGAAGAATGGTGAGAGTTTACACTGCAACGAGGTAGAGAACAAGATGATCATTCCACTACCTATGGAGAAGCCAACTCCAATTATCATTAATTTCCTAGGCTTGGACCAACTGACAAGGATATATCAAACCCTTCTGTGCTTTCAGCTCTGCAAAACCTAGGAGGGAGATCCCCTTAATGCATTCAGAGTCTCTACACTGTACTTGCAAATGACATTAAAATAAAGTAGACAATATCATTCAGAAGGGGCTCAACAAAGGGGGAGAATGCTACAGAATGGATAGTTCTCAGTGATCCTCAACAATATTTGGAGCATGAGATATCCTCAGTAAATAGTAATATGTGCACAAATGAAATGATACTCTAATATTTAGAAAATTAATAGCAAGGTGTTGGTAAGTTTTGAGCACAAAGCCGATATAAAAGAAATTTATTGGTCCTGACCACTACCTTATCAATGTTGGCATTTGCATGAAGATTGCATTAATGAAATGTTATGTTGTCATTGATGTCAATTAACCGGTAATGATGTTGTTGTAATGTAGTTTTCTAACCGATAGGAAGAGCTAGTGAAAGGAAACTGTAACTGGTACATAAGTTTGTGGAGTGAATCGGTATTGCTAAGTATTGTAAAGTTGAACTAGTAAATCCTACCTGTTGTTTTGATAAACCCTAACTGATTAAGTTTGGTGAATTGGTTCTATTGGTTTATGATCTAACGGTGAATGGTAGTGATTATGACGCATATGCATATTGTTTGAAGAGAGTTTCAAAGTATATTTGGCACATTGAGTTAATGATTTTTATATTGGGAATGAGAAAGTATACTGCATGTGTAATACAAAGCGTGTGATGAGTTACTAAGTTTGATGAAGCATGATCAAGGAGTAGTTGAGGCTTTCTTGAATGATGTGTAGAGATTGTTATATAATCCAACGGTCATACTTGAACCAACTTGTTTGTAATCTCTATGTGAATTAGCTTTTTGTTGTGTTACCGACCTAGTTGATTTGTTTATAAGGTCAATGATTTGTTTAGTTTTTGAGTTGGAAAAGTTTTAGTTGAGTGTGTGGTTGTGAAAGTGGATGATGTATCTCCATTTTGAGTAAAAGGCAGATAGGAGCATGAAAAGGATCTGAACAAGAAAGTGTAGTGCTATTCAAACAAATCAACAAACTCCTATTGTTTTCTAACAATTACAGCAAATTGAAATCACCTAACTTGGTAAGCTCTAACATGCTTGGTGTTATTCAAATCCTCTAACAAGGTGATCCATTAGCTTGGATTATAAATCCTTTACAAAGGTTACTCCTCATAGGGTATTGTTTCTAACAAGGCATTATACTCAATTCCTTAACCGGGTGGTCCCTAACAAGACTTTTTGTAAAAGCTTTAATAGGCTTGGCTCCTAATAGGACAATCTTCAGAAAAGTTCAGTTAGTTATCTTGTGAGTCTCATCTCGCTGTGGTTTTCCCCATTTGGGTTTCCATGTCAAAATATTGTGTCAAGTGGTGAATGTTTTTGTGGTTATTTTTTCTATGGTTGATTTTCATCACTACTTAATCCACTTTGATAAGTCATGATATCTGACAAGAATATGAAATGAAGTTTTACTTATGTCAGTAAAAGTATTTGGATGTTTATGAGTTACAAGTTTCTTACTATTAATATGTTGTAACAGTCAACCGGTTTAGCTTGACAGTATTATCCTGATAGTAATATTGCATTGATAGTTCTAAGTTTACTTTGAGAGATTGATTTTGATATTGGTGAAGTTTATTATTTTTTTCTATCTACTAATTCACCCCCCACCCCTCAGTAGTTGACTAGATCCTTGTTCTTTCATAATATCATCAATCCATCAGGTACCTGAATTTAAAAGACATAAAATGAAAATGCAACAAAATTTTATCTAATTAGCATGAGATCTAAGAAAATACTACCTTACAATATTTCACATATGTATATCCAAACCCAGACTTCTTATGTGAATCCTTGCATAAGCCCTATCACTCTATAATTATACAAAAGCATTTTAATTGACCCCTTAGATCAAAGCATGAGTAAAAAATACTTACACCACAATAGTGCAATGAATGACAAAACCCTTGATTCTAATCACTCAAAACATGACAGGATTACACACTGGAGAAATGTATTTAAAATATATTTTAATTTATTTAATTTTCTACTTTCTATTACAAAACATTTTACATATAACTCCTTCAAGAACCTGCATAAAATATGACACAATACTCTTTTGATTTTCTCTGTAAATGACTTTTAGAGCTTACTCATTACACCTAGACTCACTATACATGACCAAGGATTTGGAACCAAAATTTGGACCAAATTTCTCGACCCCATCTCATGGGATTGAATTCCCTTAGGTAGAAACAAGGGAGAAAACAAGCTTCGAGTTAGAGGAGACACCTGTCACAATACCGCTTGTGAATGCTCACAATCTCCCCAAAAAAAAGTCCATACTAGCATTTCGTGATGTGATAGAACCAACATTACTATTTGCATTTTGGTAGAAATAAAACTTCATGAGCCATGCCACTATCACCCTTGATGCTTCCAGATGGACTATGAGATGTGTTGTTTTGTTCTACAGAGCATTTCCCTTTGAGAAGGGAACTTAGATCCTAATAAGAATTAAAGTCGCCCCTAAATTGGAGGAGGAGCTATAACCTTCATGCCCAGCATCAGAGAAAGTGGAATAAGGGGCTCCGCAAGGAACATAATAAGAAAGCAAGGGGTTGCAGCTTGCATGTCGTTGCAAAGATGATTGGTTGTTGTCTCTACCCTAGCCTTATCCTACTCCCGTTCCTTTGTGAGATGCTTCCTAAAACCTCCTACCATACAATGGTAGAGGAGAAATAGAGGATGTGTCATGCAGGGCTTTTTCCAGTGAAAAATGAATTTCAAGCCTCCAGTGACTATCCTCCCAACTTTCTAGGCTCCACTGACTATAAGAATACTCACTTGAAAAGGATTCCCATCTGATATCATAGAGCTCATTGTAACTCCTTCCATGATACTGCTCAAAAATCATCCCCATCATTTTGAAACCTTCTTAGAAGATAACTGTTAAACTAATAAAGAAATATTTAGTGAACATCTTTTTACATGAAATTTATATAATTTTCTATATGATTTTTATTTCCTACTTGCCAGAATAGTGATCATTGTTGTCTTTGAATTATCTCTCTCAAAATAAATCTATTTATATGATGTGATGTGCGAATATGGTAATATATTGTTATTTAATACAACAAAATATATTCATATAATATTATAAATGGTATACTCATGAGATTTATCTTTTTTAATGCATGAAAAACACATCATGCTTGAATTTTACAAATATTGCTCAAATTTGTCATATTTGATATTCACATTATACAACTTCAAACAAAAAATCTACACATAGTGAACTTAGAAAACATATAAATTGTTTCTACAATGACACTTATTTATTTCTATCTATAAATTAATCAATAGCATGCGTAAGTATTTTCAAGCACTACTCACTCGCATACAATCATATCATACACCAAAAATATTTCCCACACAAAACTTATATATCTACAATCATAAAGTAGATCATTTATCATGTGGACCTGCTAATGTAAAATGTAGTCATATGTCGGCTTGACCAGATCACCAAAGATAAATGTGGATCACCAAAACAATGATAAAATGATGTTTGTATGTTGGCCCAATCATCCCAAATATGATTCATGACTTTGCAATCATTGGAAAGCTTCCGGACCAAAATTGCTTTGTTCATCCTGAAATATTGGTTATC
This sequence comes from Cryptomeria japonica, assembly GCF_030272615.1. NCBI lineage: Eukaryota > Viridiplantae > Streptophyta > Pinopsida > Cupressales > Cupressaceae > Cryptomeria > Cryptomeria japonica. The sequence continues at coordinate 168,520,007 of NC_081415.1, forward strand.
CGGCTACCAGTTGACATCCTCTTTTAGAAATCAAGATCTGTGATTATTGGAAGGGAGTATCATGAATATTTTATATCAATGACAACTCTAAACCAATAATCAATCACCAAATGAGTGTCAATTTCCAACACACATGAACCTAAGAAAATAAGGAGTAAATTGGATGATAAGAATAAAAAATGCATTTTTCTTGGCTATGATGAATATTCTAAGGCATATAAGTTGTTTAATCCTATAACCAAGAATATCATTATAAGTAGAGATGTTGTGTTCAAAGAAAAAGAATAGTGGGATAAAACTATAGAAAAGATAATTACATGTGCTACAACAATTCTATATGATGAACAAGAAGGAAAAGATCAAGAAGACCAAGAAGACCAATCAAATGAACAAGGAGGAACTCCATAAAGAAGTCAACAAGGAGATAATGCACAAAGCCAAGATGAGAAAGGAAAATATTCATGTCCACAAGTAAGTAATGACTCAAATCCTACACTTGCATCATTGAGACCAAGGCTTAGAAGCAAGAAGACTAAAAGTTTGTAACAAATTTATGATGAAGGAGATAGGATAGATTTTCAATCAAAATTTTCTCTATTTTCTCATGATCCTATATATTTTAAAGATGCAATAAAGCAAGAACATTGGATAAATGCAATGAATAATGGAATAAAATCTATTGAGAAAAATGATATGTGGGATTTAGTTAATTTTTCTAAGGACAAAGAATGCATAGGTTTGAAATGGGTTTATAAAACCAAGTATAAAGAAAATGGAGTAATTGACAAACATAAGGCAAGATTAGTAGCTAAGGGATTTGTACAATAATATGGAGTTGATTATAATAGAACATTTGCACCTGCATGCAGCGGCCACCAGGATATGAGGTAAAAACAATTTGAAGAGAAGATTTACAAGTTGAATTAGGCCCTCTATCGATTGAAACAAGCAACAAGAGCATGGTATAGAAAAATTGATTCATACATGTTAAAGAATGGATTCAGTAGAAGTAGTAGTGAGACTACACTATACATCAAGGTCAATGAACAAGGTCATATTTTAATTCTTTGCTTGTGTGTTGATGATTTGATCTTGAAAGATAATCTTTCCATTGACATGTTTAAATTTGAATGAAGAAAGAATTCGAGATGAGAGACTTGGATTTGATGAAATATTTTCTTGGCATTGAACTCACATAAAATGATAAGGGTATTTTTTATTTGTCAAAGTAAATATGCAAAATATGTTTTGAAAAGGTTTAGAATGTTAAATTGAAGTCCCATTTCTACACTTATGGTAATAGGAACAAAACTAAGAAAAGAAGATAATGAGATGGATTTTGAGACAACAATATTCAGAAAACTTATTGGTAGTTTGATGCAGTATCTCATAGCCACTAGGCCGGATATAATATATGGAGTTATTTTTATTTCTAAATTCATGCATGCACCCAAAAATTCACATTGGCAAGAAGGAAAAAGGTTATTGAGGTACATTGCAGGAAATATAAATCATGGCATTGTTTCAAATAATTTTCAGTTTATTGGATATACAGAGTGTAATTTTGTAGGAAATATTGATGATTGAAAGAGTAAATATGGATAAGCATTTCATCTTGGAATAGGTATTGTAGCATGGGCATCAAAGAAGTAGCCTATTGTGACAATTTCAAGTAGAAGTAGAGAATGTAGCGGGCACATCAGCAACATGCCAAGCAATATGGATGCAAAGAGTCTTGGAGGATCTAAAGCATGAGGAAAAGGAGTCTACTACAATCTATTATGACAAAAAGTCCACCATTGCACTATCAAAGAAACACATTGACACTAGATATCACTTCATTCAAGAATTGGTAAACAATGGAAAGATCATTCTATAACATTACAAATCAAAGGAGAAATTCATAAAGGCAGTAGCACAAGAGCAATTTGAATATTTAAGAAAAAATTTGAATATTTTAAATTTTGATGTAATTAGTGGTAGAAAGTAAGGAGGAGTGTTTGGCAAACAATAATTCCTCCCACGCCAACCAACTAGTACCACCCATCTATTGAAGATTTTTCACATTGTCAAAATGAAAATTCAATGCAGAAGATTCTCCCCACTGTAAAATTAAATATCGAACATGCTCACTACAGTCAAGCTGACTTTGCCATCGACCTCTCACCGTCCTTCATTGCACACATTTATGTACTATTTTGTTTTTCTAGAAAACTCCAATGTCAATTATAAATGTAAGCAAATGTAATTGGTTGAATCAATCAATAAAAAAGATGTTTTTATACAGTAGCACACGTACTTCTCTATTGTGTTCCTTTGTCTCTACCCACCAACAAAATCAAATGTGTTTCATTGCCCGTATAACACAGATTTTGTGGTCCTTAAACATGGTAGTTTAAGCATGTGCAATCAAATGTTTTTTTTAGCACTGGACAAGAATATCATTCGAAAAGAATTTAAATCTTCTCCATAGAAAGAGGAGGAAGCGATTTACTTTATTAGCCAAATTATCCAGCTCCCAATCACCTTACATCCAGTATTTAATGCCGACTATAAAATTCATGGTGTGCACGTATGGAAATCAGCTATACTTAAAATTGTGTGGATATATAGTTAATTAGTTAAAACAAAATTTAGAATAAAATATTAAGTGAGATTTATTCAAAAAAATAAATTTATATCATATTATTTACTTTTGAGAAACTATGTGTTGGTATATAGGCAATTCCAAAAATGATATTGGCAAACAGCTCAAACTTAGAACTGTAAGTAAGGAACCTCCATCATTGAAAGTTGTAATTCAGGCTAAAACAATGTCATTGATGATGATAAATCACGACAGAGAAGAGGAAACATTTCAAAAATTGAAATGCTTTTCCAGAGAGATATTTGGGATTTGCTGGAATTATATCAAATACCACAATTTCTCAAGGAAAGTGTTAACCCGCATCATGGAGGAGCCTACCACTAAAATTTCTTTCCGATGGCATCAGGAATTAGCTTCTTGGATCTTTATATGTTCCAAGTGGAGACAAGAAATGAACATTCTCATTCAAGTAATCTCATCTTTCTTTTCTTAAAATAGTTTCAGCTTTCTAATTTGTGATTATTAGTGTGACAATAATAATTTTCTTGTAGGATTGGCATGCCTATATTGATGTGAATGGTGTAAAAGAAGAACCTTCCCTCAAGGAAATTGTTGATAATTATATAAAAAAGGAAGAAGATTCCAAAAGAAAGGAGAAGAATGCAACTGATTCCCAAGAGACGAGAAAGAAAGAAGCTAATTCCTAGAAGGAGGAGGAGAAAAAGGAAAATAGAAGGAAATGCATGCAAAAAGCCTTAGAAATTCAAGATGTATGAATGAACGGTACTCAATGTTTACAACATTTCAGGTCCCACTGTGACAAAGGATATCTTAACCGCCGCAGTGACCTTTCATCCAACTAGGTTTGGCCTAAAACTCTTAACTCACAAATACTACATCATATAATAAATAAGTATCATATGAAGCTTGTCATGTATTATTAATATAACTTAGTTAATTTATATATATATTTATATATTAGTTTTATAAATAATATAATAATTTTATTATAAAAAATACTTATGCATGTTATCGATTAGTTTATAGATAGAAATAAAAAAGTCTCATTGTAGAAACAATTTATATGTTTTTTAAGTTCATTATGTGTAGATTTTTTGTTTGAAGTTGTATAATATGAATATCAAATATGACAAATTTGAGCAATATTTTTAAAATTCAAGCATGATGTGTTTTTCACGCATTAAAAAAGATAAATCGCATGAGTATACCATTTATTATATTCTATCAATATATTTTGTTGTAGTAAATAACAATATATTATCATATTCGCACATCACATCATATAAATAGATTTATTTTGAGAGAGATAATTCAAAGACAACAATGATCACTATTCTTGCAAGTAGGAAATAAAAATTATATAGAAAATTATATAAATTTCATGTAAAAAGATGTTCACTAAATATTTCTTTATAAATTTAACAGTTATTATTCTTTACTTTTTCAATTGTTTACATAACATGTACTTTGTATGTTGGCTAACATTTAAATGAGCGTGGAAATGATATTCATGGAGATATAGATTTAAATTTAGAGATATTAGTGAATGTCAAACATATTTTTTTATATCACCATTATATAAAATTTGTGTATTATTAGATTCGATGTAATTTTTTATTGGAATTTGTATAGGACTAACTCCTATAATAGATAAACGAAAGACAAAATTTAAATTATTAATGTACTACAAACACATAGTTAATTATGAAACTCAATGATCATGATAGTCTCAAAATTGACTATGTAAAAATCTTAATGTCGCTGCCAAAATTTTAGTCATTTTGAATTAACGACGCCCTTTGTTCTTGCCCTCAGGTTTTAGGGTTTGAGTTTTATGTATATCTAGGTAAGTTTTTTATTAAAAACCCAAGGCTTGTTATGTTTCTTCATTACCTTTTTTTCACTTAACAGTGAGGGTCATTTTCATCGTCAAGGGGACCATGTTTCCTTTCCTAGGCGTAATTTCTTCTAACACCCTTAAATTTCTCCTAAGTTTGCATCCTTTTCTTATGGTAAGGCCCCTTTAATATTTTAATGGAGGTTGATAAATTTTCCTAAGTCTAGTCTTAATATTTCAACCAATGGATCTATGATTAATTTTTGGGTTACTAAAAGCTCTAGAGTATTGCACGTGCATCAAGTGGACGGGGACATTTTAACCCAAGGAGAAAGATGCAAGAAGGTTAGTGATCAATGTTAACTAGTCATTGCAGCTGGCTTATAAAGACTGAACAGATCTCATGGCCTTGCAGTCCTGCAAAAGAATATACGGGAAAGTTAAGGATTGTGGCATCATGAGATGATGCCACATGTCCCAGGCAGACCGAGAGAGACTGACAGTGGGGCCACTAATAGAGTTGAGTTGGAAGATGATTTGAGGATTCTTACTCAGGCTTTCGATGAACCCACTTACCACATTGGAAGTTCAATATCAAATTGATTGATGATGATCGTATGATGTGCTAGGTTGGATAAGATCTATGATGTAAATTCAGAATGTATTTAAAAAGTGGATTAAGATTACCTGCTCATCACTCACATGGGAAAATAAAGGCAGAAAGAACTGAACTTGTCTATATAAGATAAAGGAAGATAAGTTGAGACATGTGGACGCCCACTGATTTTTCAGGAAGACCCATTCTAAAGGTTGTTTTATGGGTTGAGGTAAATTGACAAGCAATGCTGGCAATTCCTAAGGAGTCATCTCAATAAGTTTCATTGCTACGATGATGAGAGGTTGAGATTTCTAGGGGAATAAGGGGATAAGAATGATTTCTGAGTTGGCATTGAAGTGAGCAGGGGCCTATCAATAAGATCAAAGGTTACTTATTTTTCAGGGATTCTCAATAAGGTGAATCAAGGAACTTTCTCCATGAATAATTTAAAAGAGAATGACTCAGTGTTTGAAAAGGGGATTTTGAAGATCAAGTTTTGTAGTCAAGGAGCAACAAAATCAGAATAAGATCATTTGCATAAAGTGAGTTTTGTTAGAGGGCGGTGAATTGATAGCTTGAATCTGACAATGTCCTTGATTTGATGAATATGATTTCTTGAATCCATTTGCTGGTAGAATGAGGACAAATCTTTGAAATGATAAATTTTTCACTTACATGAGCACCAAGCAAAGTAATTTTGATTATAAATACAACTATATGGTGATTTTATAATTGGTAGAAGGAACAACAACCTCATTATCTTCTAAGAAGGTTTCAAAATGACGGGGATGATTTTTGAGAAGTGCCATGTAAGGAGTTACAATGAGCTTTATGATATCGGATGGGAATCATTTTTGAGTGAGTATTCTTATAGTCAGTGGAGCCTTGAAACTTGGGAGGATAGTCAGTGGAGGCTTGAACTTCATCTTTCACATGAAAAAGCCCTGCATGACACATCATCTATTTCTCCTCTGCCACTATTTGGTAGGAGGTTTTAGGAAGTGTCTCACAAAGGGATAGGAGCAGGATAAGGATGGGGTAGAGGCAACAACCAATCATCTTTTCAATGGCATGCAAGCTACAACCCCTTGCTTTCTTATTATGTTCCTCTTGGAGCCCCTTTTTCCACTTTCTCTGATGCTAGGCATGAAGGTTATAGCTCCTCCTCTAGGGATGATTTTACTTCTTATTAGGATCTAAGTTCCCTTCTCTAAGGGAAATGCTCTGTAAAACAAAACAACACATCTCACAATCCATCTGGAAGCATCAAAGGTGATAGTGGCATCGCTCATGAAGTTTTGTTTCTACCAAAATGCAGTTAGGAATTTTGGTTCTACCTCATCATGAAATGCTACTATGGACATGTTTTTGGGAGATTGTGAACATTCACAAGTAGTCTTGTGACAAGTGTCTCCTCTGACCTGAAGCTTGTTTTCTCCCTTGTTTCTACAAAAAGGAATTCAAGCCCTTGAGATGGGGTCGAGAAATTTGGTCCCAATTTTTGTTCCGAATCCTTGGTCATGTATTGTGAGTCTAGGTGAAATGAGTAAGTTGTAAAAGTCATTTACAGAGAAAATAAAAAGAGTATTGTGTCATATTTTATGCAGGATCTTGAAGGAGTTGTATGTAAAATATTTTGTAATAGAAAGTAGCAAATTAAGTAAATTAAAATATGTTTCAAATCCATTTTACTAGTGTGTAATTCTGTCATGTTTTGAGTGAGTAGAATCAAGAGTTTTGTCATTCATTGCACTATTGTGGTGTATGTATTTTCTATTCATGCTTTGATCTAAGGGGTCAATTAAAATGATTTTGTATAATTATAGAGTGATAGGGCTTATGCAGGGGTTCAGATAAGGAGTTTGGGTTTGGATATACACATGTGAAATATTGTAAGGTAGTATTTTCTTAGATCTCATGCTATTTAGATAAAATTTTGTTTCATTTTCATTATATGTCTTGTAAATTCAAGTACCCAATGGATTGATGGTATGATGAAAGAACAAGGATCCGGTCAACTACTGAGAGGGGGGCATGAATTAGTAGATAGAAAAAATTGATAAACTTCACCAATCTCAAAATCAATCTCTCAAAGAAAAATTAGAACTATCAATGCAATATTACTATCAAGATAAAACTGTCAAGCTAAACAGGTTGACTGTTACAACATATTAATAGTAAGCAACTTGTAACTCACAAACATCTAAATACTTTTATTGACATAAGTAAAACTTCATTTCATATTGCTGTCGGTTATCATGACTTATCAAAGTGGATTAAGTAGTGAAGAAAATCAACCATAGAAAACATAACCACAAAAAAATTCACCACTTGACATAATATTTTCATGTGGAAACCCAAATGGGGAAAACCACGGTGAGATAAGACTCACAAGATAACTAACTGAACTCTTCTAAAGTTTGCCCTGTTAGGAGTGAAGCCTATTAAAGCTTTTACAAAAAGTCCTATTAAGAAAAGATCCTGTTAGGGACCACCCAGTTAAGGCATTAACTATAATGCCTTGTTAGAAGCAATACCCTGTGAGGAGTAACCTTTATAAAGGATTTATAATCCAAGCTAATGGATCACCTTATTAGAGGATTTGAATAAGGCCAAACGTGTTAGAGCTTACCAAGTTAGGGGATTTCAATCTGCTATAATTGTTAGAAAAGAACAAGAGTTTGTTTATCTGTTTGAATAGCACTACACTTGCTTCTTCAAATCCTTTTCACGCTCCTATCTGCCCTTTACTCAAACTAGAGATACATCATCCGGTTTCGCAACCACACACTCAACTAAAACTTTGCCAACTCAAAAAGTAAACAAATCACTGACCTTATAAATAAATCAACTAGGTCTGTAACACAACAAAAAGCTAATTCAAATAGATATTACAAAACAAGTCAATTCAAGTATGATCGTTGGATTATATAACAAACTCTACACATCATTCAATAAAGCCTGAACCACTCCTTGATCATGCTTCATTGAACTTAGTAATTCATCACACATTTTTTATTACACATGCACTATACTTGCTCATTCCCAAGACAAAAATCATTACCTCAATGCGCCAAATACACTTTGAAACTCTCTTCATACAATATGCATATGTGTCATAATCATTATTGCTCACCATTAGATCATGAACCAATATAACCAATTCACCAAACTTAATTGGCTAGGGTTTATCAAAACAACAGGTAGGGTTTACCAGCTCAACTCTACAATACTTAGCAATACCAGTTCACTCTACAAACTTACCTACCAGTTACAGTTTCCTTTCACTAGCTCTTCCTACTGGTTACAAAACAACATTACAACAACATCATTACCGGTTAACTGACATCAATGACAACATAACATTTCATTAATTCAATATTCATGCAAATGCCAACATGGATAAGGCAGTGGTTAGGACCAATAAATTTCTTTTATGTTGGCTTTGTGCTCAAAACTTACCAACACCTTGCTATTAATTTTCTAAATATTAGAGTATCGTTTCATTTGTACACATATTACTATTTACTAAGGACATCTCATGCTCCAAAGGCTGTTGAGGATCACTAAGAACTAGCCACTCTGTAGCATTCTCCCCCTTTGTTGAGCCCCTTTTGAATGATATTGTCTACTTTGTTTTAATGTCATTTGCAAGTACAATGCAGAGACTGTGAATGCATTAAGGGGATCTCCTTCCTGGGTTTTGTAGAGCCCAAAGTGCAAAAGGGTTTGATATATCCTTGTCATCTGGTCCAAGCCTAGGAAATTAATTATAATTGGAGTTGGCTTCTCCATAGGTAGTGGAATGATCATCTTGGTCTCGGCCTCGTTGTAGTGTAAACTCCCATTCTGGGAAACCAACAAAAATGGCAACTCTGCAAGGGAATGCATAGACTCATGATCTTGTATTGTTCCAGCTCCTGATCAAGTAAGTGAATTCTCATGAATGTTGCCTGATAATTTGTTGTCATTCAACTTGCAATGTAAGTTCTATCACAATTTATCCATATTACTTTATTATTTCATAATACCTCACAAATTGTGAGTGGCGACTCTAAGATCTTTGCACCAATGTGCATTACTAGAAGAAGAATCAAGAAGAACAAAATAAGTTGTTGTAGAGATGAAGCATGTTTGAGCTCTTATGATGAAGTACCTTGAAAAGTTGAGGAAAGAATTCATGAGATGAAAGAGGAGGAGTTGCAGTGTTGGCTTTCGAACGAATTTGACCTAAGAAGAAATTCTAGTTGTTCAAATATTTATCCTCTACAAAGAGGTGGTGACTCTACCAAAAGAACCTAATGATGATATGAGGATATTTTTAAATCTATCACTGATACAAGCCAGAAAACTCATTTTCAGCCACTCTAATACCTCCAAGTATTTTGGTTTTCATAAGTCAAATATATTTCTATGAAAATCATTTCTAGAAAATGTTTCCCTATTATGTGAGTTAGGCACTAAGAAAGGGAATAATAGTGACTACTTTACATATTTCGAATATATGATTTGCAGGTTGTGTATGAATTATCTTTGATCTATGCACTGTGATACGTTATGATTATGATATTGGAAAAATGTAGGGAAACAAGAAGATGTAGTATTTCCTATACATCCCTCATAAATATTAAGTGTAAAAATGCAATGTATGCAACCCTTGCCAAGTCAAAACAAAATGTTATTTATTGAAAGATATAAACCATTAAGTGGTATTCAAGGTTTCACAAATCCTGTTCCTACTAAGGTTAGGGAATATTTACCAAAGTTCAATGGGAAAAGCTCCAAATCAGCACATCCATACCTACAGGAGTTTTCTAATTTGATGGGAGATTTTGAGATAAGTCATGAAAATGTTTTTATGAATCTTTTTGTTTAATCTCTGAAAGAAGATGGTAGAGATTGGTTTTCATATTTGCAAGCATGCTCTATATCTTCATGAGATGGACTAAGTTCATTTTTCATGGAACAATTTGGTGAAAGAGTTAATTCAAGTTCAGATATAAAATAATTCATGGGTATAAGAAGGGAAGAAGATGAGTTGGTCCCTATTTTTAATCATATTCAAAAGAGCATTAGATGAGATTCCTAGTAGTTATAGGCCCAATGGTGTAGTATGTTTCATTGTTTACCTAGCTACGTTTGATGATAAAATGAGCTATTTACTAAGAGATACGGATCCTAAAACCTTGCATCAATCTTAGAGGACAACAATGGCAATTGAGAACAACTTGAAATACGGAATCCCTAAGGGTTATATGGTTGCAAGAGTTTTCTATCCTAAGAAATTATATGTTAAGGAAAGGTGTGAGCCAAGAGGAGAAGGTCAATATCAAAGTATTTATGTCCCTATTAATCACATTTACCATGTTGTGACTTACAATAATATGAGTGAAGAGAACTTGTCCCAGATAGTTGTTATTCCTCATGTTAGTAAAGAAAAGGTTAGTGAAAAATTATATAACATAACTAGTACAAAGATGGAGGTAATTTCAAGTGCAACACTATGTCACATAATTATTAGTTTCTTCAGTGAGGATGCCACATAAAAGGTCCATCTACAGTCTTATGGTTCAGTCAGATCTAATAGTTGGTATGAAGGAGAATTGGAAGGTTGTACATCTGATGAAGACAATAATGATGTGCAAAATTTTGATGGCATAAGTTCTTTCTCCTAGGAATTTGTTATGTATGATGATGAAAGCCTACATAATGCCATACCATTTTTAGTTGATGATGTTGTTAAGATAGAGAATTCCATGGTATGTTCCAATGAAGAAGGTATTATTAAACTTGTGTATATACTATGTGAACTTATCGAGAGTGATGGGTGTGAAGAATTAGTTCGGTTAGATATGCCTGAAACAAATATTACAAGTAATAATACACTAGATATCCCATTACAAATAACTTTTCATACAATGGATCAGATTGTTCCTTATTTTTCTAATCATGAAGGTATGAATGTGAACTTGAGATAGACAGTAGTTTCAATGAAACTTTTAATACATTATTGGATGAGGATGCAGATAGAGATCAACTAGTGTTATGCCATAACATTTTTAAGGAGGGTTTTGATCTGGTTTCTAATCCTTTGTATGAAGAGACAATTGAAAATCCATACATCTTACATGTTGACCAATATGTGATCTCTGATTTGATGTTGATTAGATTAATTCTCTCCTACCACTTGTTATAATGTTAGTGATGAAAATACTTCAGACGATTGTAAGCATAGTTTATATGATGAGGGAGGAATTTTTCAAACTAATCAAGGAATTCTATTTATTAGGGTTGGTAATGAGCTCCAAGAAACCAAGGAAATTTTTTTAGTTTTTTGCTAGTTGACTGAGTGTTTGATCAGAGGATGCATGAACAATGTCAGCCACAGGGTTAGCTTACAACTTACAAAAAATTTTAAGTTATTGATTACATATATAGATGAGAATCAGTTTTTTGATAAAGGTAAACACTAGTATTTCATTTTTGGTGGCTTTGAGCCATTAGTTATAGTTTGATTTTTCAAACTATAGTGTAGGGTGAAGAGAAAAGGAGGTTGACTCTACCACTCAATGAAGATGTACATGTTTGTCCAAACTTGTGTTGATAATATGGAATCTGAGATACAGTTTGAGGGTTGAAGCTTTGATGAAATGAAATAGAACTAGAAAGGAAGCTGACACAAAGATATTGAATCCCAAATGTAGGTCATGACCTTGTATTACGAGCAACTATAAGGAGTTTTCAAGCAAAAGCTTGGGTCTTGATGTGGAAGGTTAGATTGGAAGATAAAGGAAAGAAGGATAAGTTTGATGTCATCTAGTTAGACCCGTATATGATTTAAAACAAGTGGGGAGAAGATTTAATTTCATACTTTCTCCAAGAAATGAAAGATGAAGTCCTTGAACTTCTTTTTCATGGACAATTCTCAAAATTTTACTTCTTTTGAAGTATTTATTTTCCATGAGAAACAAATTATGCTTTGTGCATATTAGAGTAGGTTTCCTTTCTTGTGTAAGTTGCCCTATCTAGGTAGCATCCTTTTGGTTTGCTCCACCTGAGATTCTAGACCCTTGCATCATCACTGAGTAATGGTGATCCCCAATTAGAGCCACTGATAGTCCTGAAATTGACTATGCAAAAATTTTAATGTCCCTATCAAAATTTTAGTCATTTTGAATTAACGATGCCCTCTGTTCTTGCCCTCAGGGTGTAGGGTTTGAGTTTTATGTATATTCGGGTATGTTTTTTATTAAAAACCCAAGGCTCATTGTGTTTTTTCATTACCTTTTTTCCACTTTAAAGTGAGGGTCATTTTCATCATCGAAGGGACCATGTTTCCTTTCCTAGGTACAATTACTTCTAACACCCTTACTTATATTTTTCCTAAGTCTGCATCCTTTTCCTATGGTTGATCCCCTTTAATATTTTAGTGAGTCTTGATAAATTTTCCTAAGTTCAATCTTAAAATTTAGGTCGATGGCTCTATGATTAATTTTTAGGTTACTAAAAGCTCCATAGTATTGCACTTGCATCAAGTGGACAATGATATTTTAACCCAAGAAAAATATGCACGAAGGTTAGCAGTCAATGTGAAGTGGTTGTTGTAGCCCGCTTGTAAAGAGAGAACAAATCTAATGACCCTCGCAGTCCCACAAAGGAAGATACAGGGAAGTTAAGGATCACAATATCGTGAGATGATGTGACATGTCCTAGGTAGACCGAGAGAGACTGACAGTGGGGCCACTAACAGAGTTGAGTTGGAAGATGATTTGATGATGCTTAGTTAGTATTTTGATAGACCCACTTACCAGATTGGAAGGTCAATATCAGATTAATCGATGATGATCATATGATGTGCCAAGCTAGATAAGATCTATGATGAAAATTCAAAATGTATTTCAAAAGGGGATTAATGCTTCCTACTCATCACTCACACAAGAAAATAAAGGTAGAAAAAAATGAGCTTTCCTACATGGATAAAGGAAGATAAGTTGAGACACGTGGATGTCGACTAATTTTTCAGAAGACCCATTCTAAAGTCTGTTTTACGGATCGAAATAAATTGGCAAGCAATGTTAGCAATTTCTAGGCAGTCATCTTAGCAAGTTTCATTTCCGTGAGAATGAAAGATTCATATTTGCACAGGCATAAGGGGATAAGAATGATTTTTGAGTTGGCAATGAAGTGATCAGGGACCTATCAATAAGAACAAAGGTTGCATATTATCAGGGATTCTTAGTAAGGTGAATCAAGGAACTTTCTCCAAAAATAATCTAAAAGACAACAACTCAGTGTCTGAAAAGGGGATTTTGAAGCTGAAGTTTTATAGTTAAGGAGTAGCAAAATCAAAATAAGATCGTTCATGTAAGGTGAGTTTTGTTAGAGGGTAACAAATTGATAACTTGAATCTGACGATGTCCTTGATTTGATGAATATTATTTATTGAGTCCATTTGCTAGTAGGATGAGGAGAATGCATTGAAATGATGAATTTTTCACATGCATGAGCGCCACCAAGAGAAGTAATTTTGATTATAAATACAACTATATGGCTTTTTTAGTTAGTAGAAAGAACAAAAATCTTGTTATCTTCTAATAAGGTTTCAAAATTATGAGGATGATTTTTGAAAATTATCATGCGAGGAGTTACAATGTGCTCTATGATAGAAGATGGGAATCCTTTTTGAGTGAGTATTCTTATAGTCAATGGAGCCTTCAAAGTTAGGAGGATAGTCAATGGAGGCTTGAAATTCACTTTTCACCTAAAAATTCCTTGCATCACACATCCTTTATTTCTCCTCTACCATTGGTTGGCAAGGGGTTTTAAGAAGGGTCTCACATAGGGATGGGAGTGGGATAAGGTTGGGGTGGAGGCAACAACTAGTCATCTTTGTAATGGCATGCAAGTTGCAACCACTTCCTTTCTTATAATGTTCCTTTGGGAGACCCATTTTCTACATTCTCTGATCCTGGGCATGAAGGTTGTAGCTCCTCGTCTAGTTTAGGGGTGAATTTACTTCTTGTCGGGATCTAAGTTCCCTTCTTGAAGGAAAATGACCTGTAGAAAAAAATGACACATCTCATGTTCCATCTAGAAGCGTCAAGGGTGATAGTGGCATGACTGAAGAAGTTTTGTTTCTACCAAAATGCAGTTAGTAATTTTGTTTCTACCTCATCATGAAATGCTAGTATGGACAGTTCTTTTGGAGATTACGAAGAATCACAAGTGGTCTTGTCATAGGTGTCTCCTCTTTCTCGAAGCTTGTTTTCTTCTTTATTTCTATAAAAGGGAATTCAAGCCCACAAGATAGGGTCAAGAAATTTGGTTCATATTTTGGATGTATGGTGAGTCTAGGTGAAATATGTAAGTTGTAAAAGTCATTTACAAAGAAAATAAAAAGAGTCTTGTGTCATATTTTATGCAGGTTCTTGAAGGAGTTATATGTAAAATGTGTTGTAATAGAAATTTACAGATTAAGTCAATGAAAATATGTTTCAAACCCATTTCTCCAGTGTGTAATTCTGTCATGTTTTGAGTGAGTAGAATCAAGGGTTTTCTCATTCATTTCACTATTGTGGTGTATGTATTTTGTGTTCATTCTTTCATCTAAGGGGTCAATTAAAATGCTTGTGTAGAATTATAGAGTGATAGGGATTATGCAGAGATTCAGATAAGCAGTTTGGGTTTGGATATACATATGAGAAATATTGTAAGGTAGTATTTTCTTAGATCTCATGATATTTAGATATAATTCTATTGCATTTGTATGATTAAAAAGGGTAAGAAAAATTCACCCATTGACCAAAATTGCCCCCAAGGAGTTAAAATTGAAATCATATTAGATTTTTCTAGGATATTTCATCACAAACACATTAGCTACAGAAAAATGTGTTGAATGAGAAATAAAAAATAAAGTGATTAGGCATGAAGGAGACAAGATAGCATAATATAAATAGACCCTACTTAATGGAGGAGCGATCCTATTACAAAAGATACAATAACATGAGATTATGGGTAAAAAAGATGTGTTATGCTAGGTAGCCATATGATAGGGTATTGATTTACAATATTTTATTGATTTGGGTAGCAAGTTGTGCTATGTTATAGCCATACGATAAGGAAACTGTAGATTAATTTAATAGGTAGTTGATTTGCACCCACAAATGATGACAAGATAAATATATCAAGTGGTTTGGCCCCCACCAATGAAAAATGATATAGATATCAAGTAGTTTGGCCCCCACCAAGGCAAAAATGATAAATAGATTAAGTGGTTTGGCCCCCAAAAATATAAAAAAATAAATAGAGAAAGTGGTTTGGCCCCCACCAAGGCAAGAAAGAAGCCAAGATAAACAAATGCAAATGTAGATTATGCATATGTGATAGCCCCCTTAGAATTATATGCATGAAAGGAATGTCATTATAAGGAGAAGAAACGTTGTGGCACATCAATATAGCAAAATGTTTCTATAGAATGTCATCTTCGGTAGATGACAAATAAAACCCACAATAGTGACAAAAATGTAAGAGTAAGGATCTATTTATTTGGTATCAAAACCCATAGCAGTAAGATAAATATAAATGATATATAGATGTAGATGGGTTTTTCATCACAAGGCCAAATTTTTTAGATCTAAAGATGGAGACATGAAAACAAAGAAAATAAAAATTTGGGTCAACATGGAGAAAGACCTAAATTCCCCCAATGCTTCGCATCATCCCCTAATATCTAAAATAAATATACAATTTGAGAGAAGAAAGGGATTAACAAATAGAAGAAGTTTCACAATGTAAAACCCCTAAATATGAGCACCTATAGAGTAACCTGGGTCCTCTAGGAGAGTACAACATCGAAATATAATCCACCTCCCATTTCCAAGCACCCACAAAGTAACTTGGGTCATCTGGGAGGGAACAAATGGGTAAAGAAAGGAGAGGGGAGCACAAACATGCACACACTCTAAGCTTTACAATAAGAAGGGCATTACTCTAGAGGTCATCCCATAATAGATCATTGTCCTCCCAATCTAGATCACATGTGGAGGGAGGATGAGCCTGGAGAGGAACAACTACAAGGGCAATACTAGGCACCTCACAAGCAACTAGAGCTAGGGATGACGCAGCTTCAACATCCATGTCTAGAAGCTTAGAAGAGGCAAGTATCAAAGATTGCATGAAGCAAGGAAAACTTTAAGAAACCCCCCCCTCGGACAAGGTGTAAAAACCTGGCAAAAGATGTATAATTGCAGAGGAAAATTTTAATTTTACTAGCAAAAATTTGAGGTTTACAGAGAAAAAATAGTAATCCCCATTAATGAATCATTCATGATCACTCAAAGTTTGTGAAAAATCTAGGCAAATTATAATATTTTTAAAACCAAAAAAAATATTTGCATGGGCGAATTGTAATGGTTTTAAAACCAGAAAAAATATTTGCATTGGCGATTTCAACCTATTTTTAAACCATAAAAAAAAATATTAGCGATTTCAACCTATTTTCAAACCATTAAAAAAATATATTGGTGATTTCAACCTATTTTCAAACCATAAAAATATATATTGGCCATTTTAACCTATTTTGAGACCATAAAAAAAAAATATTGGCAATTTCAACCTTTTTACAAAATGTAAAAAAAATATATTGGCACCTCAACAATCCCTGTCAAGTCATTAAAACACATGGCACACAGTCGTCAACTCTTTTCCTGAAAGACTGCCCATTAGAAAATCTCATGACCTAGCGACAAGCCCTTAGGACTCTATCTCCAACTCACAAACTGAAAATGCTAAGCCTTCATAACCTCAAGATCTAACGAATGAGGGAAACTAAACTGCCACTCACCAATTCTTGACCACAAAATGTTAAGTCCTTGTCACTGCAGTGACTTGGAGATAGTGGTAACTTTAACCCTTGTCCCGTACTCACCAACATAAAATTGTTTATCTCTTAACTGCTAGAACTTCACTCGCAAGCTCATGGCTTGATTAGGTCTTCAAACATTTATCTTCACGAGCTAGCAATAACCATAAAACTTAACCACAAACTATCTAGTCACTAGCTTGTGACCTAAAAATGCTAACATTAAATAAACATAAGAGCTAGCGACAACTATGTGAAATGAGTTACTCGCTAATTCTCATAGTTATAATGTATGGCATTAGACCAACTTGAGACCTCGTGACCAAAGAAATTTCATTAACAATATCCATCTCACTAACATAAAACACGAACACCCAAAAAGATAGAGACCTCGCGATGTAAACCCAAACCAACTTGTCACCAGCTTGCGGCTTGATCATGTCTTCAGACATTTTACCTCACGAGCGAGCTTGAAATTGAACATTTAAAATTTAATTAAATATAACTAAGTCTATAAAGCTATTTTTCGGGTGGAGGTTTAAAATGATTAAACAGACAAAAACTAGACCTGAAAAGTCACACGAGTATGGTCATTACTGATGTGCACGAAAAATGGCAGAAGTCATGGTACCCATGACATCTGACAATAGGTACCATCGTCCGCTGGATGAGAAAAGATCAGCGGCTTAGGGTGGATTTCGGCCCAAATGTGGGAAGTGAACACATTTGTGAGAACTTCACATAGAATTAAAATTTTTAAATTTAATTAAGCATAATTAAGTCTATAAAGTAGTTTTGTAGGTGAAAGTTTAAAATGATTAAACAGACATAAAAAATAGTCCCGAAAAGTAACATGAGTATGGTGACATGCCCAAAAAATGGCAGAAGTCATGGGACCCACAACATCCGACAACATGTACCATCGTTCGTTGGACGAGAAAAGATCAACGACTTAGGGTGGATTTCTGCCTGAATGTGGAAAGTGAACACATTTGTGAGAACTTCGCTTGGAATTGAACGTTTTACATTTAACTAAAATTGGCAGGTGCAAAACATCTTATGAGTTAGCGACATCTAAAATCTCCCAGTACTTGCAAGCTCGTGACTTAAACTAACTTGATGACAAAGGACCAACGAGCTAGTGATAACCATAAAATCTCAAAACTATTTATCTCTTGATGGAAGCGACCCAGTGAGTACCAAAAAAAATTGATGTTTTGTGTTAATTACCTTCATAAATAGGAACGAGCAGTGGCACACATACCATTAATGACTTACTCGCTAACTCTCGTAGCTATAATGCATGGCATCAAACCAATTCAAGACCTCACAACTAAATAAATTTCATTAAAAATCTCCAGCTCGCTAACATAAAATTCTATCACCCAAAAAACTAGAGACCTCGCGATTTATACCCAAACCAACACTTGCTAACTCACCACTTAAATTGTTAAACATGAAATTTATCTGTGAGTTAGAGATGAAACATTAAACATGTCTCATTGTCTAACCAGCCATTTGACCACACTTGACATTGACATGGACAAATAAAGAGGGGACAACTCTGATTTTTAACACACGATAACTTCGGTTTACTAGCCAACTAAGACAAAAAAACAAACACAAAACCCTAATCGCCATGAATATCTTGTTAAGAATTTAATGTAGAATAGTAGAAAGGTTCTAATAGTTATGCAATATGAATAATTTTATGGATCTTGTGACACAAATTGTTGCATTTCATGTTCAACATAATGTGGAACCAATTTACTAGTAATTCAATTATTTACTAATAATTCAAAAAATAAATTCTAATTGTTTACTAATAATTCAAATTCACAATTAAAAATATGAAATAAGTATCCGTTCTGATTGACAAATTCAAGGAATACAATATCAAAAATCATCAATGCCAACTATAGTATTGCAAATTGAAATTGTAATATGACTCAAGAACTATAGTATAATTATAAATACCTATAAACTAACTGCTAATTCACTTCAGTGACTCAGTCTGGGGCTTCTACATCCCAAATGGACTCAAGATCAAGAAATTGACTAATACTAATAGGTTCATCTTCATTCTGAGTCGAGTATTCAAAAATTTCTTCATCTTCATGCTGACTCTCAGTCTACGATCCATCATTTATCTCAGCACTAGCACTAGCAGTAGCACCACTAGCTTTTAAAGTGTTGCACAACCCTCCTCTTTCATGCATGGAATTTTAGATTGTCGGTGCCCTATCATATGGAAAATCTCTAACATTATACTGACTTACAAATAACCTCAAGCAAGTTTCCAAATTTTTGTCTAATCCATTTCAGATCTTTGATTTTGAAAACCGTAATTCATTGAAAACTATCTCATCTTCCACCGAGCCGAATATCATTGTTTGACATAAATCAACAAGTTTCAAATATTCTAGTATTGCAATATGCAATACTTCACTTTGATCTATCATTTTCCAAAGCCTTGTGACTGATCCAGGTTCAAATGGATCCTCCAAGTCAACCAACTCTTGCTTCATAGTCAATGCAAAGCATTTACATTGTTTTCTAAGATGACCTGAATTTAAAATTCCTTTCATTGGCTGTCCATTGCAATATGCATCTTTTGAAAATATCGATATCAATTCCTCTAGTTTTTTATGAAACACCTTTGTGTTATATGGATTATCTCCAATTGAATGCCAAAATTGAGGATACACACAACCCATGGCTTCAAGTATTTCTTCTCAAGGGAACCTTTCATGAATGTCAGTTGAAAGTTCATATGCAATAGACTTCAAATTATCACTAACAAATTTAAGAATCTTGTCAAAATCTTCTATTTTAACAGGTAGTGTTCTGCCTCGCTTGTGCGTCTTAGATTGGTGCATTGGTATCTGAAATCCTTTTACAAAGACACATAACTCATTTTTTGAATTGAAATGTAAAAAAAAATCCGCATCATTCAAATTTGTAATTATTTGCCACCTAAAAAATTTTGGGCTTCGCCCTGTTAGATTTGAATATAGACCATCCAGGGCCTAGCATGTCATTTTATGTAGAGTGCTATACTCATTGATATATATAGTTATGTCTTGAGCTTTCTTAACAAGTTTGTTCATTGAATCCAGCATAGGGAGAAGACTAGCTAAACTTAATAGAGTCTCTATATCACTTAACTTATGTAAGAGATCAAGAGCTTTGTCTACTGTGAGGCATTTCTCATACATTAGTTTGATCAAGGATTGATATTCTATTAGAACTTATTCCACTGGTCCATGCAAGGAGATCCATCTAGTCTCAACATCATTGAGAAGCTTGTTTCATGTTGTTACTCCCTCAGCAAAAATCTGAAATTCTGCAAAATGTTTAGGACTTCGACAGAAGTATGAGTGGAGCTTGTGGACTAGATCGTCAACTTTTGACACTATAGGGAAATTTCTTACAATTCTATATGATAAATTCATTCGATGGGACATGTAGTGAATGCTAACCATGTATGGTGCAATACTAGTTTGTAATCTTGCACAAAGACTGGTCCTTTGACTTTGCATTACTGTAGCTCCGTCAAATCCAACACACACCAACTTCTTAGCAATTGTCAAGTCATCCATGCCAGCAATTTCATTCAAAGCTTTCTTAACTTCCAAATATTAATTCTTTGTTGTTGAATTGCCCCTCATTTTATGAACATAAAGTAGATGAACTCGACGGACGTGTTCATTTACAGTATACACGTGCATACAAACCCAAGCAGTGTTATCTACCACAATACTTCATTTATGGATAATGAAATGAAATTTGACTCTTTTACACTCTCTTAAAAAAATTTCTTTTCCACATCAGCGAGACGATTTGTCATTTCCCATCCAGCGTTTATTGACTAATGTGACATAGGATAGTAACATTCAAAAAAGATAATAAATTACTATATTTGGGGAAATATTTCATAGGATGCCCTCTTGAGAGAATATGAAAAATAACACTCATCTGAACTATCTTTGCCAGGTTTGCATCTTTCGCTACATGTTCAAGCCCATCTTTGATTGTATTTCCAAATCCACTATTACCAATCAGTGTCATTTTGTGGTTATGCTCTTCATATTCCATGACATACTTAACATGAAGACATTCTTCCTTTGATTTCCATCTTACTACTGGTGTTTCCTTTCTGTCTATGATTTGTTTTTCATAAACCTTACCAATATGATTTTCTATGGTGTCAATATTTAGCTGCATCTTCTTCTCTCTTTTAGTTTTCTAGCTACAAATCTTACACCTGCATTCTATTGGTTGTTCATCATTGTTTGGGACTAGTTCAATGAATGGGTACTTTTCTACCCAATCAATCTTAAAACTCCTTCTCATCTCCCACTCTCACCCCAATTTTACTTTCCTTTTTATTTTCTTCCTACCAACATCATCTTAAGTACTAGCATTTGCATCTGAGTGAATTATCTCATTATGTGTATCTCTTAGAACATCTTCTGTTGTGTCGGTATTGTCATCCTCATTTGATGCATTTAACTCAATGACAATCCCACCCTGTGGTGGTGGTGAGCTACTGTGAATGGCTTCTGCAACTGCAGAAGTTGATGGACCAGAAACTTTGCCAATTCTAAAGAAAGACATTATGGTAGTATCTTTAAGTTTAAGTTTTGGGTGTTTTGGTGGCCTCCCAATCCCTTCCATTTCACTGCCCTGATGATTCTTACCCTTTTCTGACATCGCAATCCCTTCACTATTGGTATTTTGGTATGGTTTTGTCATTGATGTCAACACCTACTAAAACTGTAGCACTTTGGTGATCTAGAAACATTCACCGGCAAGCAAGTGACTTTTACACAGTCACCGATATATGGTACACTACCATGAAATAATGATCACCGACACTTGGAATAGCATGGAAGACACCTAGTAATGTCGAAGACATTGTTTGGACATCTTATCTTGGAGAATTGTTTATTAGCATATTCATACTTGCATATTTGTTGTTACCGACAAATAGGTCTAGGGTTAGACTGACAAGATTATCTTTTCTAGATCAGCACAACATGCTATGAAGATGATTAATTATTGTTGTAAATGCGCTAAGCTGACATGTTCAATTAGTTATTGCATCGGATAATGTATTGTTTATAAAATGATTTTATTGAAATATCCTTTAGAGCTGACCTACTAAAATTGGTCTTAGGGTATGGTATAAATGTAAAATCTTATTTGTAAGATCAAAGAGATATAGAGGATGGTATGTGGAATGCAAAAAATAATTAAGTGAAGGTATATGCGAGATTAAGAAGAGCTATACATGCAGATATCATCTAAAGGTTGAAGGAGGGTTTTTGTGAAGACTACCAGAACTACACCGGTACTGAATCCAGCATATAAAGATGCTATATTGAGCAGTACATTCTTATTGGATTTAACCATCCAATTGTAAGTCAGCGAGACTTCCTTTTGTGTTTGAGCAGTGTGCTCTAGGTGCTTGGCCTTTCTGCATGTGCAGACCCCATTTATGTACACTTACTATCTACAGTAGTATCATCTGATTGTGGGTAAGGTTTCCCACTGTGGTTTTTCCCCGTACAGGGTTTCCACATACAAATATTGGTGTTATGTTTTGTGGATGACTTTGCTCTTTTGTTTCATGTATTAATCTTTACCGGTATTGCATTTGTCTGTTAAAACTGTCCACTAGTTTAATAGACTGGTTTTTCAGTATTAAGTAATAAATTGGTTAAGTTGTTTTGGTTTAATTATTATTGGTCAACTGATTCACCCCCCCTCCCTCTCAGTTGCCTCCGGGACCTAACAATTGGTATCAGAGCCTAGACCTCTTTTACAGAAGTTTAATAGCTTAAGGAGATCCAATGGCTACTAACTATTTTAGGAAAGACTGTCCTAAACTTGATGGAACCAACTATGGAATATGGAAGATCAGAATGGAGATACATCTTAATTTCATTGGAAAGGATATCTAGGATTTTACAAAGAATGGCTATACTCCTGCTATTCCCGGTCAACCTACTTCAGCTAAAGATGAGGAAAATGATTGCAAAGCAAGAGAAGCACTCTTGAGCGCATTAACAGATCTGCAAATCATGGGACTGTTAGATAGATCAACTGCTAAAGCTATTTGGGAGCATTTGGAATCACTGAATCAAGGAGATTCCATAGTTAAAATTACAAAACTTGAAAGCTTCCGGGTCAGGTATAAACATCTGAAAATGGAAGAAGATGAAAGAATTTTTGCTTTTATGGAAAGAGTAAATGAAATTGTTTTAGGTATTAAATGTTGTGGAGGAACCTTGAGTGAAGACAAAATTGTTTCTAAAGTTTTAAGAGGATTGCCACCGGCATATAAAATGAAGGTTACTACTATAAATGAGTTAAGAACAATGCCTAATACATCAGTAACTAGGGATACATTGATTGGAAAACTTTCAGCCTTTGAAATTGTGGAATTTGGTCCTGTTGCTACTATAAAGATAGATTTAGCCTTTAAAGCATCAACTTCATATGCATCATCATCTGATAAATTTGATTGGAAAGCCTTTTATGCAAGAGAACCTGAGGAAAGTAGGAGAGAAAATGAAGAGCTTGAAGAGCTTGAAGCACTATTTGCAAGAAAAATGCCTAAAGGTCCAGCTGGAAGTAAGTATGAAGGTAAAACACCCTTTAAATGTTTTAACTATAATAAGATTGGTCATATAGCTTCAAGATGCCTTGATAGAAATGCTAGACTAAGAGAAGAAGCTAGAAGAACATACAAGCCTAACCCTGAATATCAGAGATACAGATTTAAGAAGAACAAAGACAAATCTTGTTATGTAGCTGATGAAGGAGTGATCGATGATTCTGATGAAGATCTGCCACACAATGGATGGGTTTTTGTTGCTATAGCAGAAGATCAACTAGCACCCGCAGTTCAACCGGTAGAACAGGCCTTGGCAGCCAAGATTGGAGTAAAAGATGAATGGGTCATTGATTTTGGATGTTCACATCATATGACAGGAGACAAAGGAAAATTCTTGAACTTTCAAGAATATAATGGAGGCTTAGTAAGATTTGGAGATACAAAGCTTGTCAGATCAGAGGTAAGGGTTCAATATCTCTTGATGGTAAGCATAACACTAACAATATCTACTATGTTGAAGGTTTAAAGCATAATGTTTAAAGTGCTGGTCAATTAGTTGAGAAAAGATTTCAGTTACAATTTAAAAATGGAAAATGCAAAATCATGAACAAAACTGGTTTTGCAACTGGTAATCAGACTAGAGGTAATATCTTTCATTTGAATAACAGTGAAAAGGCATGCTTGATTGCACACATTGATGAAAGTTGGCTATGGCATAAAAGACTTTGTCATGTAAACTTTGATTGCATGGTAAAAATCAGTACTACTAAGGCAGTTAGAGATTTACCTAAAATTGTCAAACCTCACAATACAATATGTAAGGTATGTCAATTTGGAAAACAAGCTAGAGCTAGTTTCAAAAGTATTATAGAAAAATCCAATAATGCTCTTGATTTAATTCATACTAATTTATGTGGTCTAGATAGAACTAAAAGCTTACAACATGTGATAGATATTTCATGCTAATCATTGATGATTATTCTAGAATGTGTTGGGTTACTTTTCTCAGAGAGAAGTCAGAAGGACTTGGAAAGTTTAAATTGTTCAAAGCAATGGTTGAAAATGAAACCGGTAAGAAAATCAAATGTTTAAGATCAGATCAAGGAGGAGAATTTACATCTAAGGAGTTTAATACATTCTGTGAAGTGAATGGAATCAAAAAATAGCTATCGGCACCTCGGACACCACAACAGAATGGTGTTGTTGAAAGGAAAAATAGAACTGTTCTAGATGCAGCCAGAAGTATGTTATCAAAAGAAAACTTACCACATGTATATTGGAGAGAGGTAAAAAGCACAACGGTCTACACATTCAACAAAGTTCACATCAAAGGTGAAACCGGTAAGACCCCTCATGAATTATGGTTTGGTGTTACTCCTACTCTTAAATACTTTAGAATATTTGAAAGAAAATGTTACATTAGAAGAGATGAGTACATTAGAAAATTTGATCCTAGAAGTGATGAAGGAATATTTCTTGGTTATTCATCTACGAGTAAAGCGTATAGATGTTTTAACAAAAGATTGCAGAAAATCATTGAGAGTACAAATGTCAAGATTGATGAACAATTCAGAGGAACTTCAAGGTACTTAGATTCTGAACCGGCAACAAAAATTATAAATGAACCTACACTGAATCCACTAGTACAGAGTGAAGACCCAGTTATAGAGGTATCATCTAAAAATCCCACTGTGACTGAAGAACTACAGCAGACAAAGACACCTCGGTATGTAAGACTGAAACATTCTGAAGATCAAATAAGTGGAAACAAGTACAAAGGAGTTATGACAAGAGGAAGATTGGAAAATGAAGAGGTATATCTTATTTCTCAAATTGAACCATCATTAGTTAATGCGGCATGTGATGATAAGTATTGGACTAAAGCTATGGAAGAAGAATTAGAACAAATTGAGAAAAATAACACTTGGACATTACTTCCCTGGCCTAAAGATAAAAATGTAATTGGAACCAAATGGGTATTTAGAAACAAACTCAATGAAGATGGTAAGGTTATCAGAAACAAAACAAGACTAGTTTGTAAGGGATATTCTCATAAAGGAGTTGACTGTAATGAAACCTTTGCACCGGTAGCTAGAATTGAGGTAGTTAGACTGTTTTTGGCTTTTGCAGCACATAAGAACTACATAGTATATCAAATGGATGTTACATGTGCATTTCTGAATGGAGATCTTGAAGAGGAAGTTTACATTAAACAACCTGATGGATTTTCTTTGATAGATAACAAAGATATGGTTTGCAGGTTAAAGAAAGCTTTGTATGGATTGAAACAAGCTCCAAGAGCTTGGTATGCATGACTAGATAAGTATCTTTTGAAGATTGGTTTTTCTAAAGGTAATGTTGACAGTAACTTATACTGTAGAGTGACTAATGATGACATCTTGTCTATAGAAGTTTTTGTTGATGATATAGTTTTTGGAGGAGAAGATGGATTGTGTAAAGACTTTTCTATTAAAATGCAACAAGAATTTGAAATGTCTATGATTGGTGAGATAAGATTCTTTTTAGGATTGCAGATATCACAGACTAATAGAGGTATATTCTTGAGCAAATCAAAATACTTAAAAGAGTTACTTCAGAAATTTGGGATGGAGAACTCTAAACTGGTAAGCACACCCATGACTACAAATGACAAACTATCCTTAAGAGATGAATCTACACCTATTAATCCAACAAGGTACAAATCTATGATAGGAGGTTTACTATATTTGACACAAACAAGACTTGATATTATGAATGCAGTATGCATTGTTTCAAGATTTCAGAGTAATCCCAGAGAAAATCATGAATTAGCAGTTAAAAGAATTTTTCGGTACTTACAAGACACCCCAAATCTTGGATTATGGTGTCCTAGAGATGAAAAATTTGATCTATGTGCATACCCAGATGCAAATTGGGCAGGAGACATTGATCATAGGAAAAGCACCACCGGCATAGCATTTTTTCTTGGAAGTAGATTAGTTTCTTGGTTAAGTAAGAAACAGAGTTGCACATCCTTATCAACAGCAGAATCAGGATATGTTGCAGCAGCAACTAACTCTACACAGGTACTATGGCTTAAACAAATGTTGAAAGACTTAAAGGTAAAATGCAAGGAACCTACAACTATCTATTGGGACAGCACTGCAGCAATTGATATATCTTAGAATCCGGTATTACATTCTAAAACAAAACATGTTTCAATTAAATTGAATTTTCTAAGGGAGAATGTAGAGGCAAAAGAAATAAAACTAGTTTATGTGAATACTAAAGAGCAGCTTGCAGATATCTTCACTAAACCTTTACCTAGGGAGACCTTTGAATATCTCAGAGAACAACTTGGTGTCATACCCCCACCGGTAGACACTTACAAAGTTGATGTTTGTCATCAACCGGTAGAATTAATAGATATATTCTTAGTCCAGCTTTGATGAGGAAGCTACTTCTCATGGGGAGTAGTTGGTATGTTGAAACTGATTGGTATTTTGTATCTGAGCTTGGTTTTGTTTGATCTTTGGCATTTGATGTCAAAGGGGGAGAGATATCTATGGAAAAACACATTATATTTTGGGAAAGACTGGTACAGAAAAGTATAAGGTAACTCATGTTACTCTCTGGGGGAGAGATTGTTACTTTAGGGAGATTGTTGGTTTTGTATTTGGCATTTCTATTTTGGCACTTTGATGGTTTTTCCATCTTGTGTTGCCATCAGTGCCAAAGGGGGAGATTGTTGGTATTTTGGTATGGTTTTGTCATTGATGTCAACACCTACTAAAATTGTAGCACTTTGGTGATCCAGGAACATTCACCCGCAAGCAAGTCACTTTTGCACAGTCATCGATATATGGTACACTGGCAAGAAATAATGATCACCGACACTTGGAATAGCATGGAAGACACTTGGTAATGTCAAAGAAATTGTTTGGACATCTTATCTTGGAGAATTATTTATTAGCATATTCATACTTGCATATTTGCTGTTACCGGTAAATAGCTCTAGGGTTACATCAGCAAGATTATCTTTTCCAGATCAGCACGACACGCTATGAAGATGATTCATTATTGTTGTAAATGCACTAAGCTGACATGTTCAATCGGTTATTGCATTGGATAATGTATTGTTTATAAAATGATTTAATTGAAATATCCTTTAGAGTCAACCTACTAAAATTGGTCTTAGGGTATGGTATAAATGTAAAATCTTATTTGTAAGATCAAAGAGATATAGAGGATGGTATGTGGAATGTGAAAAAGAATTAAGTGAAGTTATATGCAAGATTAAGCAGAGCTATACACACAGACATCATATGAAGGTTGAAGGAGGGTTTTTGTGAAGACTACCAGAACTACACCAGTACTGAATCTAGCATATGAAGATGCTATTTTGAGCAGTACATTCTTATTGGATTTAACCATCCAATTGTAATTCAGTGAGACTTCCTTTTGTGTTTGAGCAGTGAGCTCTAGACGCTTGGTCTTTCTACATCTGCAGACCCCATTTATGTACACTTACTATCTGTAGTAGTATCATCTGATTGTGGGTAAGGTTTCCCACCATGGTTTTTCCCCTTACAAGGTTTTCACGTACAAATATTGGTGTTATGTTTTGTGGATGACTTTGCTCTTTTATTTCATGCATTAATCTTTACAGGTATTGCATTTATCTATTAAAATTGTCCACCGGTATAACAGACTGGTTCTCTAGTATTAAGTAATAAATTGGTTAAGTTGTTTTGGTTTAATTATTATTGGTCAACTGATTCACCCCCGCTCTCAGTTGCCTCCGGGACCTAACATTCACCACCCTGAGGAGTCTCTGTCTCACCCTTGTCTGACATCTCAATCCCTTCACCACCCTAAGGAGTCTCACCCATGTCTAACTATGACATCTTGAGTGTGGACCTCTCACTACGAATTAAAAGTTAAAACTAATACTATCAAGTATGAAGAAATGATTACTCACATTTATGCCTTCTGAATTCTTTGAATCAGGAATCAGGAATGCCTAGGCTTGTGTTGCAGGATTGTAACTCTGGCCCTCTGCCCTACAATGAAATTCGACGTTCCAACTCAAATTACGGAATGCAAATCGAGATCTCCCAAATTTACTAATCAGACACAAACAAATTGTATGAAAGAGTGCATTTATATCAGTCCATGATTGCATTTGGCGAATTGCGCAGATGTTTCAAATTGATTTAAGTGGGGCGAAATGGTTCCTCGAATGCTTATAATGTTTTAATTGATATTGGCAAATTTGGTCGATGCATGCAATGAACATTTAATTTAGTGTTGGTGAATTAGGTCTTGGGTACGTGGTCATTTTACTATTTCTAGTGAATAACGGAGGTGATATAATACCCACGTCTGAGTGATTCCAAGCGAATATTATGGGCATGCTTGTTGAATGGTGTGGCCAATGGCGAAGCCAGAATACAGTGTACCGTTAACCCCAAAATTCTGGGTGATTTGACCACTATGTTGCCCTAGACTATTTTCCATTTCCTAAAAAAAAATACATAGAATTCGCCAATTGGCGAAGATTTGTCATTAAAAAAATCTCAAAAGTTGCATTTTCGCATAAAAGTTGTCAAACACTACAATTTTAGGATCCACACAACTTGGATCAAGCAAACACCAATAAGAAATCCTAAAAACCTATCAAACACTAAAACAAACATCCTACTACCCCTATGGACCACATTCTCCCAATTGGCTTATCAAGTTGCCTAATCAGTGACATTGGTTTACATGGTGGGGTCTTTATTGAATACATGAAACTTGCATAAACACAAGACACTAAGACAAACACTATCATTCTAGTCTTCATCCCCAGATCCATGATTTTGTTGGTGAGGACGTGCTCCTGCACCAAGTACCCCCATGTAGTAGACCCTTACTTTGTGTTTGTGCTAGGTCCTTTTTTAATGTTTTGGTATTTTTAGTTTTTTTCTTTTTCCTATTTGTTGGTCTTTTAATTTAGTTGTTGGTTCTCTATTTTCCCTATTGGGTTTTTGTTGTTCCTTAGTGGGGAGTTCCTTTGTTGGTAGGACATCCCTCATGTGCTCTTGGTATCGCTTTGTAGATATGTAATGGTATTAATCAAAACTTGCTTACTTTATATCCACACTATTTTACATATAGCTAATTTCCAAAACATGCATACCTTGAATTTCAGAGTCAGCTTTAAATATTGGATGTAAGGTGACTATAAGTTGGATAATTTGGCTAATAATGTAATCAACATCATCCTCTTTTTGTGGTGAAGATTTAAATGCTTTTCAAATGATATTCAAATTTAATGGAAACCAAGTTTATAATATATATATTCAAATCATATTGAAAAGGTTTAAAATTTAAATGCTTTTCAAATTTAATTAGTTATGAAATATTAATTTTAATTAGTTATATGATATGATCAAATTCAAGTATATACAATATATTCTAAGATACTAAGCTCCTTATCATACCATTTTGTGTTATCACTAAGTTTAATAATTAACTATGTATCTATAGAATATTAATAAATTAAATTTTGTCTTTGTGTCACCTATTATAGGAGGTAGATAAAGTTGATATTTCCTAATATCTCCTTTTTAAAATTTATCTCACTATGAATATCATTGCCATGCTCATTTAAATGTTAGGCTAAGATACAGAATATATTATAATTAAACAATTGAAAATGTAAAGAATATTAATAGTTAAATTCTTCAAAGAACTATTTAGTGAACATCTTTTTACATCAAATTGGTATAATTTTCTATATGATTTGTTTTCCTTACAACAATATTGATCATTGTCATCTTTTAATTCATAACTATCAAAATAAATCTTTTTATATGATGTTATGGTAACACGAGTCTTCTCAATCTTCTCCTCCAGCAAACCCCACCAATAATTCCATTTTTCACCCAATATAAAAGAAACGGGGCAAGGATGTTTTCCACTTTCTTCCATAAAAAAATTGATCTTTGAAATAAATTCTCTTTCTTCATGTAAACTTTTATGATACATTCAACCATGATACATAAATAAATAAAAATTGCCAACAATAAAAAAAATAGTGTGAGGTGAAAAAAAATGGGAAAAATATTTAGGGTTTAATTATGTTTTTTTTAATTCAAGTATAATTACAAATTAAGATTTATTAAATATATTTAAAAATAAAATAAAATATTTAGAAAATTATTTATTTATTTATTTTAAATGGCTCTTTAAAGTAATTAGAAAATTTGTGCAAATTAGAAAATAGAAAAAAATATATTTCTTTTAAAATACTAATTTCATAAAATTTTGACACTCTTTATATGACTACATACTAAGATAAAAGATATATCGCTAATAATATATCAAACACCAAGAGATACAATATCTTGGTGATAGGTATATTTATTATACTTATAATAGTTTATCTTATTTTATTGTGATAACTCAAATGTATTATAGAAAAATATACTTTATATTTCAAACCCATTGTGCTTGTGCGTTTGGACATTCATGCTAATTTTGTTGGCATTCAAGCCAAGTGATTTAGTCCTACAAACTCTCACTAGGCCAATGTTCTCTCATTGGCTTGTAGTATTTGTATTAATGTTGTCCATTAATATAATGGACAAGGCCCTCCATTTGTGGCATCAGTAGGCCCATGGAGCTAAAAATCCTATGTTATGAATTAAAAAATATATATTAAAAATTAATTTTGATTTAACAATATGCGTCAAAATTCAATGGCATTTAGGGAATCAAATTTGAAAGCAACAAAGAAATCAGAGAGAGTAAACAAAGAGGAAATAAAAATGCTTTTACGATCAAATAGATGGAATTTAGAGAAAAACATGAGAGTGATTAGAGATTTTGAGAATAGCCAAGTGAAATTCAAAAGAATACGATGCTTTAGATATTAAAAGTGGAAACACCGATCATGGGTGAAAATAATATTCCATTTCAGTCTGAAATTCTTATGAAATTTATTTTCTTTTATATATAGTGAGGTATTAATGAAAACTATGTCTTTCTTAAGTGAAGGCTTTCTCTATAAATTGGGAAAGGAACTGGTTGTCAAAGACAAAAATATAGAATCAGTCGTAGGAATAAGAGATCAAACAAAAATTGATACCAAAAGGTATTTTATTATGGAATACCTTACGAGTATAAGAAGAAATAAAATGTAAAGTCAAAAACCATATTTAGTGGATGGAATAGTTTTCCACGTATAGGATTGGGAACTCGATTCCAGTCCATGAGCACATGAGTTGTTGTGTCAATATGCTCAATGTTGTATAGTTTACAATAGAATTGGCATCTAGAAATTTTATCTCGAATTAGGGAGAAGATAGGATCATTCATAAATGTTAATAAAAAAATGAAGGGTAACGAATTTAGAATGTATTGTAAAATTTGTGTATTAATTAACCTAAACTATACAATCAAGGATGACGTTGACTTGAAACACTGATATCAGACACAATGTAGGACCAAAATAGGTCATCTAAAATCATGTGGAAAACATAAAAAAGCTAATTGAGCATCCCAAAACATTCTCAAATAGTTCATTTTTCATTGTCACATTAAAACATGTTGGCACAACATGGACATATATAAAACATTTCATTTCGTAAGGCCAACAGTCATGAATAGAACATTGGTATCAACTCAATGCAAAACACTTCAACTCCTAAAAAAAATCTGAGATACAACACTAACATTACAAACGTATCCTCCAAGCCACAACACTAGATACATCAATGTGAGAAAATGTAAACCATTTTTCGGACCAATCCTGATAGCTAGCTATGTAATTAACAACTACATTAGCTGCCATGAAAAATAGGAGTATGGTGTCCATAGAGGATACACATTACGTTCAAATTTTCTAGAACAAATCATCAAATGTGGTGGAATGTGGAGAATTCTTGCTAAATTTGTTCAACACATTGTTATTCAATTTAGGCTTTATGCCACATTTGCATTCAAACAGTCTTTAGTGTCATTTCAATTTTACGTTGGTTTGATTTTCCATTACGGCATTATAGTCAAGTTTTTAGTTCATATCAAAGGTCTTAGACTTAAGGAGTGCTTACAAATTTAAATAAATATATTTAAGTGTCAATAAAAGTGCAAAAATGGATCTTTATTACTTTGCTTTGGTCCTTTGTTGAAAGTTTTTCTTTGAGTAAAACCATGTAATGTTAAGTTAACAATTTTTTGAAAACTAGTTTTTCTTTGGAGGGAAATGTCTAAACCCCAAGTTTAGGTATTCCCAAGTCAAACTCCAAAGGAACTCAAGTTTGAACCAGTAACCAAGGAAACAACTCAGGTAAAGGAAAATGAACACTATTTTTCTTAAAGCAAACCCTTGTTGTAGCATGGACAATGTTCATGGCCTCCAATATTTATCAGCTCTCTAATAGGTGTTTGAGAGACAGATGTATGCATGTATCACATTATTTCTAACAGTCCTTTTGTGAGGAAGGGGGACATTTCATGTGTTATCTCAGAGTGTGTAAATGATATTAGAAAAGTATAATAAGGAGAGGCATGTGGAGAAAGCCTCACAGAATCAAAGCTACCTCGCATACATCATGATTCAAAAGGTAAGTTAGTCTTTCCTTTCATACGAGCCTTTTGTTATTTATTTTTAAGGGGAGGGATAGTTTTGTATGTGTAAGAGTTAGGTTTTGATAAGCTTTTCTAGGGTTTAGAGTAGCCTTTTGTTTTCACCATGATAGTAAATAGGGGTGAGCAAAATGCAAAAGGGGGAAACAGAAGAATGCTCTTCAAAGAACATTCAATCACAATAGTCCCCAAGCAAGTATCAAGTCTTTGGTATAGGCTTTCATATCTGAGTAATGTGAGCGATAGGGACACCACTGAAGCTTCCCAATAAAAGCCCATCATTGGTCAGAAATGTCTTAGAGCAATCATAATCTCAGCTTTGTAGAGTATCATAGAGTATACCAAGTCGTTTGTGACAGTGGATTACAAGAGGCTCCGTTGCAGCAGAGAACATACATGAGCTAGTCTTATGGCTAACAAAATGGTAGCACTTCTCAGGTAGATGAGGGTAGCATCTAGAGGTTAATTTAATGTATCTACGACAGGTGTTGTGTCATATATTGGCAGATATCAAATATGGTGTATTGTCAATGTGAAGAGTGACCGATGAGAAGATGTTGCAGTCCTTTATGCCCAAATATTTAGGACACCAACAACATTGTATAAAAGGTCTGTTAGTAATCATCAAGCTCCAAGGTGCGAGTTGTCTTGTATTTAAAAGCGATGAAGCCCAAGTTAGCATTAATGAAAGATTGGCCAATCATAATAACATTGCAAACATAAAGAGCAGTCTATTAAGGAAAGGAATGAGAATGGGAAAATGTGTTAGTCTTATGGGTAGATATGACAGTATGAGGCATGCTACTTTCAAAGCATTAAGACAATGAACACACCATTTGCAATTCCAAACAAGTCTGAGCATTGTAGACAAGAGGATTGTTGTTAAGAGCAATCATGGAGCTTCAAAATAGTGATATCAGTGGAAGGAAAACATTGACAAGCTACAGGTGTAAATTCAACGTTATAACATATAGAGATCAACCAACTCATAATAACAGTGAACACATCAAAAAGGAAATACAGTTGAAGGAAAGGTACAAGGGGATCGTAACTTTTAAGATAGTATCTTTGGAACCTTTAAAGAAAGTAAGGACTTTCCTACACCAATGTCAAGTCCAAGAATAGAGAAGACTGATGACAAGAGGTTCATGAGAAACAGAAATGTTGGTTTTGAATAATATTTTGAGATGTCCTAGGGATCTGGTATAGAGACCAAAAGAAAGAATGCCTCAGAGATATAAACCCTTGAGATTTGGTTGTTACATTAAGCTCTAAAATCATTGCAAATACTTTGTCACTGTCACATATGACAGTCCCAAACATGATAAAGATGGATGGACTAATAGAAGAGCACATATAAGTTAGGTAAGAAATGCATGATAGGTGTTCATATCTTATGAATCCCTGCCTTATGAGAGCATGGGTCAAGTGCCAACATGAGACAAACATGTGAATATAGGTGCTTATGTTTGCAAAGAAAAGACTCAAATACATCAAGGACACAAGCTCACAACCAATATAGTAAATAGTCACATAAAAAGAAAAACAATCAAAACACAAGTCAAGTGTTCTTCATGTTGTAGACTTATTGTTGAGAGGAGTCTCATTCCATCATGACAAAGGTATAAGGTAATAGGAAGGGTTTGAAATGCAAGTTGATGGAGAATTTTGACTGTGATAGTCCCATTGTCAATAGCAGTCCTTTAATAATGAAGCTACAAAAATCTCTTGTGATCAAAGGGGTTGCAGGTCTAAGATTTCAAGCAAGATACAACCCTTGGAACAATAACATGGAGAAAAGGACTCATAGAAATGACCTCCTTTAAAAGCATTAAGACAGTGAACAACATAAGGATATTTACAGTACTTAGGCCAAATCATAAGAGGACGATTTGATGAAAGTTTGACAATAGTACATACAATGATAAAGAATGTAATATGTATACAATGATCAAGAGAAAGCCATTTGCCGGTACTATAGATAATGATAACAGAGAAATCAATGCACATCATCACAGTGGTAGCAATGCTTTCATAGATTGAATGTCAAAACAGTGAAATACAGTATTGTGGGCTACTCTAGCCATCCTCTTCATAAGAAGTAAGACAATATTTTTAGGAGTGGTTTAGTTCATCATGTAGTGGAGATGAAAAAGGTAATTAAGATTGTAAGGACCATAAAGGAGCAGGACAACATTTGTGAATAAAGAATTGTTGTCAAGTCAAAACACTAGCAACAATGTCATCATGAATCACAAGATACAGTCTCAAAAAATGATGCAATTGTCAGTCCTTAGAAATCATGCATCCATACATGCAAGCCAAACATAGATAGAAGTGGTCTAAAACAACATTAGTGTTGTAGTCAAATGAATTTTAAAGTTTATCTCAACCTTGAGAGGCAAAAGAACAGTAATAAGGCAATCATGAGGATTATCGAGACAGTGACCACTCATCAATCAAAAGAAGAGCATTTGTTATAGTCATACCATGAACATACCTCACTTCCAAAGAAAGGTCTCAAGAGAAAAAAATAGGGTATTAAGAATTGAATTGCATTCCATGTTTATAAATTATGAGGCTCTTCCTCAGTATCTTGTTCTTATGGCAGGGTTTGTTTGTTTTTTTTGACCGTGCTTTAGTGTATAAGGTGGATTAATAGTAATTTTTCTATTACGGCCTTAAGTTCTTGTGAGAAAAAGATTCAAATGTGTAGTCCAAGTTCAGAACAGATTGGAAGCATGGTGTCTAGTGTGGTTACAACACAAGATTGCCATCAACCTTAGGAGAAGTTATAATATCAAAGGAGGTTTGTAACAAGGTTTAGAGTCACCAAATAGAGACAACCTTTATAAATTTGGAATATCAACCATCTTTGAAGTAGCATTTACTGTAGTGAATGAGGATAGTCAAGTTGCAGTCATATGATAACTAAGCAGTGACATGGGAAATAGTCATACTTACTGTGTTTGTATCATCAACAAAAACGCAATCCCTGAACCCAATAACAGTGAAAGAAAACCCTCAAAGGCCACAATAGATTCGTTTGAAGGATCATTTGAAAAAGGTTCACATATATCAATGAGTTTGCAGTCATTATAAGAATGAGCAGACCTGTACACAGTCATATAGACAATGGCAAAAGCTTTTGATAATGATCATTGCCAAGAAATGAGTGAGCATACCAAGAGCAGCCAATATGTGTAATGGAGAGTCCAAACCTAGGGCAAATTAAAAATAGAGTCTTGTACACTAAAAGGTACTAGTACTATCACCCTTAAGAGGATGCCCAATCGGGCATCTTTCCAGGGTGAAGGCCAAGCATGAGATTTATGTTTAAGAGCAGCAGTTCCAACCTTCATATGCATCCCAAACTAGCAGTGTGTTTAGTTAAAATCAAAGGCTATGTGATGTTGCATATGATTTTCAAAAAATGTTGCAGCAAATGTTTGTTTTTCCAGCTATCTTTCATCTCTTTGCAGTTGTTCATCAATGTGTAATGCATTCTAAATTTAGAAAAGGATGTTACTTTTCACAACAAGTGAATGGTTTTGTTTAGGTTGGTGTCTTGTTGGTTAGTTTTTCTTTCTAATAAGGTGTTGTAACATCTTGTTTCAGTCATGTTAGTAAAGTTTGTATTCCTCCATGTGTTGTGGAACATTTCTAGTAGTCTAGTCTAAGTCTAAAATATTCTTCAACGCTTATAACAGCATTGTTGCAGGTCAAGCTAAGTTGGTTCAAGGTTTCCAAAGCCCGCATATTTAC
The DNA here is from genome assembly GCF_030272615.1 of Cryptomeria japonica. NCBI lineage: Eukaryota > Viridiplantae > Streptophyta > Pinopsida > Cupressales > Cupressaceae > Cryptomeria > Cryptomeria japonica. Next base: position 168,556,915 of record NC_081415.1, read on the forward strand.
TCTTATGCCCGATAGATTACTCAAGGCCACTGGTTTATATTTAGAAAGTAAACAATCCTGACATGTAACCAAAATGTTATTCAATTTAGGCTTTATGCTATAATTGCATTCAAACAGTCTTTAGTGTCATTTCAATTTTAGGTTGGTTTGATTTTCCATTATGGCATTATACTAAAGGTTTTAGTCCCTATCAAAAGTTCTTAGACTTAGGGAGTGTTTACAATTGTAAATAAAGCTTTTTAAGTATTCATCAAAATGCAAAAATATTTCTTTATTACTTTGTTGAAAATTAGTTTTTCTTTGGAGGGAAATATCTAAAACCTAAGTCTAGGTATTCTCAAATCAAACTCCAAAGGAACTCAAGTTTGAACCCATAGCCAAGGAAATAACTCGAGAAAAGGAACATGAACTCTAGTTTTCTTACAGAAAACCCTTGTTGCAGCATGCACAGAGTTCATGGCTGCCAAAATTTATTAGATATGTAATAGGTGTTTGAGAGATAGATGTGTGCTTGTATCACATTGTTTCTAATAGTCCTTTTGTGAGGAAGGGGAACAATTCATGTGTTATCTTAGAGTGTATAAATGACATTAGAAAATAATGATAAGGAGTGACACGCGATGAAAGCCTCATTAGAATCAGAGCCAACTGGCATACATCATGATTCAAAAGATAAGTTCGTCTTTCCTGTCATAAGAGCCTTTTGTTATTTTTCTTTTAAGGAGAGGGATTGTTTTGTATCTGTAAGAGTTAGGTTTTGATAAGATTTTTTAGGGTTTAGAGAAGCCTTTTAATTCTATCATGATAGTAAACAGGGGTGAGAAAAATACAAAAGGGGGAAATAGAAGAAGGCTCTTCAAAGAACATTCAATCATAACAGCCCCCAAGCAAGTATCAAGTCTTTGGTTCAGGCTTTTGATATGATTAATGTGAACAACAATGACAACAATGAAGCTGCCCAACTAAAGCTGGTCATTTATCAGAAATATCTCTAAGAAATAATAATCTCATCTTTGTAGAGTATCACAGAGTATACCAAGTCATTTGTGAGAATGGGTTACTAGAGCTTCCATTGTAGCAGAGAGAATACATGAGCTAGTCTTATGGATAACAAAACGGTAACACTTATTAGGTAGAAGAGAGCAACATCTAAATATTAATACAATGTAGCTACATCAGCTATTGTGCAGATATGATAGTATGAGGCTTGCTTTCAAAGCAGTAAGACAATGAACTCACCATTTGCAATTCCAAACATGTTTGAGGATTGTAGACAAGAGGATTGGTGTTTAGAGCAGTCATAAAGCTTCAAAACTGTGATATCAATGGAAGGAGAACATTGACAAACTAGAGGTATAATGCGACCTAATAATATAGAGTGAGCAGCCAATGCACAATAATAGTGAACACATTAAAAAGGAAATATAGTTGCAAGAATGGTACAAGGGCATCATGATTTCAAAACCTTCAGATAGGTACAAGAAAGGTATAAGGGAATCATGACTTAAAATAGTAGCTTTGTAACCTTTAGGGCAAGTAAGGACTTCGCTACACCCATGTCAAGTCTGAGAACAAAGAAGAGTCATGACAAGAGGTTCATGAGAAACAATAATGTTGGTTTTGAATAATATTTTGACAAGTCCTAGGGATCTGGTATATAAACCAAAAGAAAGAATGCCTCAGAGATCTAAACCCTAGAGATGTTATTTTACATTAAGCTCTAAAATAATTGCAAATGCTTTGTCACTGTCACGTATGACAGTTCCAAATATGATAATGATAGATGGACTCATAGCAAAGCACATATAAGTTAGGTAAGAAATGCATGATATGTGTTCATATCTTACGAATCCTTTCCTTATGAGATGATGGGTCAAGTGTTAACAAGAGACTAACATGTAAAGATAGCTGTTTATGTTTGCAAACAAAGGACACAAAGACATCAAGGAAACAAGGTCGCAAATAATATAGTAATTAAGAATCACTGTCACAGTCATGACAGTCACATCAAAGAAAAAGTAAACCAAAACATAAGTCAAGTACTCTTCATGTTGTAGACTTATTGATGAGACGAGTCTCATTCCATCATGACATAGGTATAAGGCAATATTAAGGGATTGAAATGCAAGTTGATGGAGAATTCTGACTGTGACAGTCCCACTGTCAATAACAGTCCATTAATAATGAAGCCATAAAAAGATCCTGTGATGAAAAGGGTTGAAGGTCTGAGATCTCAAGAAAGATACAACCCTTGGAAAAATAATGGTTAGAAGAGGACTCATAGGAGTCATCTCCTTGAAAATCATTAAGACAATGAACAATATAAGGATATCTGCAGTCCTTAGGCCAAATCATAAGAGGACGGTTTCACAGAAATACATATAGTGATAAAGACTATAATAGGTATAAAATGATCAAGGGAAAGCCATTTACTATTACTGTAGATAATGATAATAGATAAATCAATTCACATCATCATAGTGGTAGTAGTGCATTCATAGATTGACTATCAAAATAGGTAAATACAATATTGTGGGCGATCCTAGCCATCCTCTTGATAAGCAATAAGACAGTCTCCTTAGGAGTGGTTTAGTTCATCATGTAGTGAAGATAACAGAGGTCATTAAGGTAGTAAGGAGAGTAAAGGAGAAGAGAAGAATTTGTGAATAAAAAAGTGTTCTCAAGTAAAATCACTAACAGCAATGTCATTATGAATCACAAGATATAGTCTCAAAAAATGATACAATTCTCAGTCCTTAGTAGTCATGCATCCATACATGAGAAAAACACAAAGAGAAGAGGTCTACAACAATATTAGTGTTGCAGTTAAATGAATTTGAAAGATTATCTCAACCTTGAGAGACAAAAGAACGATAATAAGGCAGTCATGAAGATTTTAGAGATAGTGACCACTCATCAACCAAGAGAAGACCATTTGTTACAGTCATACCATGAACATACCTCACTGCCAAGGAAATGTCTCAGGAGCAGGAAAATAGTGGCATAGGGTATTCAGCATTCAATGGCATTCCATGTTTATAAACGATGAGAGTCTTCATCAGCATTCTACTCTTACGGCACGGTTTTTTATTAGTTTTGATCATGCTTCAGTGTATAAAGTGGATTAAGAGTAAATTTTCTATTACAACGTTAACTTCTTGTGAGAAAAAGATTCAAAAGTGCAATCTAAGTTCACAACAAAATGGAAGCATGGGATCTAGTTTAGTGACAACTAAATATTGTCATCAAGCCTAGAAAAGTTTATAATATCAAAGGAGGTCTGTAACAAGGTTTAGAGTCAACAAATAGGGATATGAAAAAGATTCAAAAGTGCAATCCAAGTTCACAACAAAATGGAAGCATGGGATCTAGTTTAGTGACAACTAAATATTGTCATCAAGCCTAGAAAAGTTTATAATATCAAAGGAGGTCTGTAACAAGGTTTAGAGTCAACAAATAGGGACAACCTTCATAAATTTAGAAGATCAACCATTTTTTTAGTAGCAGCTAATAGGGACAATCAAGTTGTAGTCATATGATAAGCAGTGACATAGGAAATAGTCATACTTACTGTGTTTGCTAAGAATGAGCAAACCTGTACACAGTCATAAAGATAGTGACTGTTAATGCATGATAGCTTCGGTAAGATAAATGATTGAATTAGAGATAAATGAAGTCTCTCATTGAATCATTTATCCTATCGATAAACTATTAGGAAAAAATTCAAGCTATTTCATTTGATGATCATTCTTCATTTGTATATGTTCAATCTACTTAGTTCGATCAATGTTCAAACTATCGATAATCATATCATAGCATAGTATATCGATTAATATTGGTTTGCATTATAACTGTGATCGCCGATTATTATCGGGCTAACCAAGTATCCCAATTTATATCGGTTGATTTATTGATAGTAAACTTATGTTGTTATCGGGATTAACTAATTGCTTTCGGGTGTCAAAGCATACACTGCTTGGTATTACTTAAGCGATCACCAATTAGTATTGGTTAACAAGTTACTTAGACACCGTTTGGTCTTAAATAACAAGTTACGTAGACACCAATTGATGTCAAATGATAAGTTACGCAAACCCCGAATTGTATCGGGTTGTTGATTAATGTATACACTGATTGGTAATTATAAGTCAAAGGTTGCAATCAAGTAATGTCTTGATTGGTCATGTCTACCGGTCAAGGCATTGCTTGATCCTCCTCTCTTGCATATATATATCAATAGATATTTGTGAGAAGGACATCGAAATAAATAAATGCTCCTCTCACCTACCATACAAAAGAAGATAGTTAGATTTATCATATACATAGATCAAGAAAATAGAAACTAGAATATAACTTGCATATTGAATTGAAAATTGAATATCATTTACATGGTATCAGAGTTGAGTTAAATCGAACTTGAGGCTGTTCAATTTTGTGGAAAATTCAAAACAAGCATATATTCAACATCACAATTCTTCTAATGGCTAGTGCTATCAGATTTGAAGATAGACTCGGAGGAGGTGATGACTTCTCAGCATGGAAGTTCAAAATTCAGATGATTCTAAGAGAAAATAAAGTCTAATCATTTGTAAGAACTGAAATTGTAGAACCTAAGACTGAACTTGACAAAACAACTTGGAGAGAGGGAAATGAAAAGGCCATCAAAATCATAGTTGATGGGGTGAGAAATAATATTATGCCTATCATATGGAAACATGAAACAACCTACAACATGTTCAAAGCACTTGAAGATGCATTTGATATATCTAATGCTAGTAGAACCTTGGCTTTAAAAAGAGAAATAAATCACATAGCCATGATCAAAGGAGAATCAGTCAATTCCTACTTCATGTGAATATCATCCCTAAGGGATGAATTACCAACTCTTGGATATGAGATCCAAAGCAAAGAATTAACACTCATTGCTCTAGATGAGTTGCCTAGCATATGGAAAACATTCGTCCAAGCCATCAGTGTGAGGGATGAATTTCCAAAATTTGATAGGCTAAAGGCTGACTATCTCCAAGAGGAATCAAGGCAAAATAAGAAAGGGATCAAGAAAAAGAATATAGATGAAGATCTCCAAGTTCTAAATACAAACTCAAACAAGAAAAGAAAGCAAAAACAATTTAGAAAGAGAAAGGGTCATCATGGCAAGAACACATTCAAGAAGGACCTTTCTCAGATTCAATGTTAATGATGTGACAAATTTGGGCACTATGTTGCCAAATGTCCAGAAAGAGCTAAGCAGCAAGCCACATTTGCCAAAACAATAAAATCTAAAAGGGATGAGGACCCCGAGAAATATGTACTCTATTCAGTACTCACAAACCAAGCATTAAACAAAGTTTACTCCTGGGTGATCAACAATGGCTCATCCAGACACATTACAAGATTCAGAGAAGTGCTAGACTCCATGAAAGAGGAGAATGATGAGAAAGTAACTATCGGAGATGACTCCACACATCCAGTCAAAGGAGTTGGAACCTGCACCATCAAACTAAAGTTAGGTGTATCATTACAACTTAAAGGAGTACTATATGTTCTAGGTATCAAGAGAAACCTAGTCTCAATATCAACACTGGAGGATAATAGATACAGAGTGACCTTCATGGACAATAGAGTGTTGGGTTGGCCAAAGAATTTATCCATCAAGAAAGCTAAAACTATTGGTCAAAGGCAAGGCTACTTGTATGACCTATGCACAGAGCCCAACTTAGTCCTAATCCATGAAACTACAAATGCTAATAAAGTCTGGCATAGAAGACTAGGTCACCTAATTTTTAGAGCTTTATCATCAATTGGAGACCTTGTCACAGTACTACCTAAGTTAAAGCAATATCATTCAGGGGCATGCAAAGGATGTTCCCTAGGTAAAAGTACTAAGGGTGCCTTTCAAAATAGTACTAGGAAAACAAGTAAAATTTTTAAGTTAGTTCATTCTGATGTATGTGGACCCATGTCTATACCTTCTTTGTGGGGATTTTTGTATTATATAATATTTGTTGATGATTACTCTAGGAAAACTTGGGTCTACTTTGTGAAATGTAAAGAATCAGAGAGATCCTTAATAGGTTTAAAGAATTCAAATCACTAATAGAGAACTACTCAGGAAATAAAATTAAAACCATAAGAACTGATAATGGGGAGAGATACACATCAGAATTGTTTAAAGAGTTTTGTAAAAATTTAGGGATTAAGAGGGAGTTAAAAATACCTTATAATCCTCAACAAAATGCGGTAGCTGAGAGAAAAAATAGGACAATCATTGAAGCTGCCAAAGCTATGATTCTTGATTAGAATCTGAATGTCAATCTTTTGGCAGAAGCAACTAACATTGCTGGATATATTCAAAACAGATGTCCTCACTCTCATCTTGAAAATAAGACCTTTGAGGAAGTCTTTACTAAATCAAAACCAGATATCAGCCACCTTAGGATATTTGGATGCCTTGTCTATATTCATGTTGTTGGTATTTATTTAGGAGAGATTTTTTATTTCTGGTTATGATCTTTTTGGAGATTGTTGGTTGTTGGTACTTGGCATTTCTGTTTTGGCACTTTGATGGTTTTTCCATCTTGTGTTGCCATCAATGCCAAAGGGGGAGATTGTTGGTATTTTGGTATGGTTTTGTCATTGATGTCAACACCTACTAAAAGCACTTTGAAGATCCAGCAAAACATTCACCAGCAAGTAAGTAACTATTGCATAGTTACTGGTATATGGTACACGGGTAGGATATAATGGCCACCGACACTTGGAATGGCATGGAAGACACTTGGTAATGTTGAAGACATTGTGTGGACATCTTATCTTGAAGAATTGATCGTTGGTATATTCATATTTGCATATTTGCTTTTACCGGCAAATAGGTCCAAGGTTACACCGACAAGTTTATCTTTTTCCAGATTGGCATGACATGCTATGGAGATGATTAATTAATGTTGTAAATTCATTAAGCCGACATGTTCAATCGGTTATTGCATTGGATATTATATTGTGTGTAAAATGTTTTTATTGTAATATCTTGTAGAGCCAACCTACTAAAATTGGTCTTGGGTTATGGTATAAATGTAAGATCTTAATTGTAAGATCAAGTGTGGAATGTGAAAAAGGTATATTGTGAAGTGATATGCGAAATTAAGCAGAGCTATACATGAAGACATCCTTTAAAGGTGAAGCTAGGTTTTTGTGAAGGCATATCAGCATTACACCGGTACTGAATCTAGCATATGAAGATGCTATTTTAAGTAGTACATTTTTATTGGATTTAACCATTCAATTGTAAGTCAGTGAGACTTTCCATTTGTGTTTGAGCAGTGAGCTCTAGGCGCTTGGCCTTTCCGCATGCGCAAACCCCATTTATGTATACTTACTATCTACAGTAGTATCATCTAATTGTGGGTAAGGTTTCCCACCATGGTTTTTACCTTTACAGGGTTTTCACGTACAAATATTGGTGTCATGTGTTGTGGATGACTTTATCTTTTGGTTTCATGCATTAATATTTGTTGGTATTGCATTTATTTATTAAATTTGTCCATCAGTATAGCAGACTGTCTCACCGGTATTAAAGCAGTAATTGATTAAGTTGTTTTTGGTTTAAAGTTTTTTGATAACTGATTCACCCCCCCCCCCCCCTCTTAGTTATCCCCGAGACCTAACACATGTACCTAGGGAGAAAAGATTAAAATTAGAGCCTTCTAAAAAAAGGGGAGTCCTTGTAGGATATAGTGAAACCTCCAAAGCCTACATGATCTATATACCTGGTCAAAAGAATATTGAGCTATGTAGGGATGTGATATTTGAAAAAGGCTTATCCTTCAAAAGAGCCCAAAGCTCACTAGAGCCTGAAGTATATATGCCTATCCCTAGCATAGATGAAGATCCTACTCCTGAGCTTCAGAGGGAGAATCCTAAGGAAACTATAGGCGAAACCCAAAATCCACCTCGAGAAAAGAAAAGACCACTATGGGGCACCAAGACTGTAGCAGAAGCTCAAAAGTTTGTTTCTCCTTCAGGAACCTTCAGAGAAAGAAAAAGGCCCAATAAATTTATTAGCTATGTGGCCCTTATGAATGATCTCTCTAAAGTTGAATGAAACAATGTATCAGATGCACTTGAGCATCAAGTATGGAAGGATGCCATGTCTGAAGAGTATCCGTCCATTATGAAAAATGATGTTTGGGAGATTGTTCCTAGGCCAACTAAGAAATTTGTTGTTTCATCTAAATGGTTGTTCAAGATCAAACATGTTGCAAATGGAAGTATTGAAAAACAAAAGGCCAAATTTGTAGCTAGAGGGTTCTCACAAAGGGAAGAAATAGATTATGAAAAAACTTTTGCACCTGTTTCCAGGTATACATCAGTAAGAGTTGTATTAGCCATCACAACAGCAAAGGGGTGGAAGGTACACCAAATGGATGTTAAGACAACATTTCGAAATGGTGAGATCTTAGAAGAAGTTTGCCTAGAGAAACCTGAAGGGTTTGAAATTCATGATGCAAAGTCTCATGTGTGTAGACTCAAGAAAGCTCTCTATGTGCTTAAACAGGCTCCCAGGGCTTGGTATGAAATAATTGACACCTATCTCTCAGGATTAGGCTTCTCTAAGAATGATGTAGATCCTAATCTATACTACAAAATAAATAAAGGTGATATGCTAATATTGATTTTATATGTTGATGACTTATTAATCACACAAAATGATCACCTTATAGATCAATGCAAGAAAGATCTATCCAAAGAATTTGATATGAAGGACTTGGGACTCCTTCATTACTTCCTAGGATTCAAAGTATGGCATAATTCTGACAAAATTATACTAAACCAAGGAAAGTATACCTTGGAGATTTTGAAGAGATTCAGAATGCTAAACTGTAGGCCCATGACCTATCCTATCAAAACCAATTTACATAAACTTAAAGAAGCAATAGTAGAGTCACAACCCAGTGGCCCTACTCTATACAGACAGATGATTGGGTCCCTTATGTACCTGGTAAATACAAAGCCAAATATTTGTTATGTAGTTAATGCTCTAAGTCAGTTTATGTGTGAGCCTAAGGAGATACACTTGGTTGCAGTAAAACACAGTATTAGATACCTACAAGGTACCCTAAACCTTGGTCTCGAATATGAGAAAGTTGATATAAACCTACATGGATTTACATATTCAAATTAGGCTAGAAGTATAAGTGACAGAAAGAGCAGTTCTGGGTGTTGCTTCAGTCTAGGTTCAACTATGATATCTTGGATCAACAAGAAAAAGTCTTTTGTAGCTCAAAGCTCCACCGAGGCCAAATACATTGCAGCTTTTATGGTTGCCGGAGAGGTAGTATGGCATAGGAAGTTTCTTGTGGGGTTGTTTGGAGAGCCTATGAAACCCACTGTTATACATTGTGACAATCAAAGCTGCATTAAACTTTCAGTAAATTCAGTGTTCCATGACATATCCAAGCATATTGAGATTCCATACCACTATGTGCGAGATATGGTAGACATGAATATGATCCAATTAGAATATGTTTGTACAGGAGATCAAATAGTAGATATTCTGACCAAAGCTCTTTCCAGAGTCAAGATTGATCACTTCAAAAAAGGTTTAGGTATGATAGAAAGGTAATTTACTTTGTAATCTATATTTTCATATCAATAAGATGTTTAATGTGTAAACTTCTTTGTCATGATAGGACATTTTGGATTTTATCCCATGGGTTCATATCTAAGAGGTGATGATCTCTCAAGATATGAACACTTGTATGTAGACATTATAAGGTGACAATCTTATGATGTCCAAACCAGTTATCATGTTGGATCTGTGGTGTGTCATGGATGTTCCTTGATTGTGTTGTGGTAAAACATTTGTATAAGGTGTTAGTGCACATACCGCAACTTGTATAAGATGAGAATTTAATCTTTCTCATATGATTATCCTTAAGTATTGCATGTTTAGGCAATACTGATATCACATGCTTAGGTGTTATCTTGTAATCACAAGATTGACCTGATGGACATTTGTATCGCATGTTTAGGTGATACTTCATATCATGTGATTAGGTGATATGATTTTCTAGAGAATCAGATCATGTAAAGAATACTAACCATCATTTGAATTGTGATGCTTCATATATTGTTTGAATTTATCTTACCTAGCTAAGAGGGAGTGTTAATGCATGATATCTTCGGTAAGATAAATGATTGAATGACAGATAAATAAAGTCTCTCATTCAATCATTTATCCTATCGATAAACTATTAGGAAAAAATTCAATCTATTTCATTTGATGATCATTCTTCATTTGTATATGTTCAATTTGCTTAGTTTGATCAATGTTCAAACTATCGATAATCATATCATAGCATAGTATACCGATAAATATTGGTTTGCATTATAATTGTGATCACTGATTGTTATTGGGCTAACCAAGTATCTTGATTTATGTTGGTTGATTTATTGACAGTAAACTAATGATGGTTATCGGGATTGACCATTTACTTTCGGGTGGAAAAGCATACATCGCTTGGTATCACTTAAGCGGTCACCAATTAGTATTAGTTAACAAGTTACATAGACACCTATTGGTGTTAAATAACAAGTTATATAGACACCGATTGGTGTCAAATAATAAGTTACGTAGACCCCGAATTGTATCGGGTTGTTGATTAATGTATACACCAATTGGTAATTATAAGTCAAAGGGTACGATCAAGTAATGTCTTGATCTGTCATGAGACATGACCGGTCAAGGCATTGCTTGATCCTTCACTCTTTCATATATATATCAATTGATATTTGTGAGAAGGAAATTGAAATAAATAAATGCTCCTCTCACTTGCCATACAAAAGAAGATCATAGTCAGATTTATCATATACGTAGATCAAGAGAATAGAAACTAGAATATAACTTGCATATTGAATTGAAAATTGAACATCATTTATAGTGACAATATCTTTTGTCAAGGATCAATGCCAATAAATGAGTAAGCATACCAAGAGCAACCAATACATGTAATGGTTGTTAGTGTTAGTTTTTTAATTTCCTATTTTTAGGGAGTATTTATTTTTCCTACACATGTTATTTAAGATTTTTTAGGTTACTAGGAGTGGTGAATATGATGACACATGGTGAAATACTTCAGCTAAATATGTAACTCTCCACCTCACATGGGTGTTTGAGTTATACACCCTCTTTTGGCATGTTGTGCCACCTCTCATATTACTATTTTATCATCTCCTAAGTGGGTTATGGGGTAGTTGGGTTTCTCACCCTCTTTTGGCTTTATGTGCCACCTCTTATAACTCCTTTTTTTGTTTTCATGTAAGTAGATTATGCCATCTGTTTTGGCAATTACCAAGTAGGTAAAAACCTCCCACCTTTTTTGGGGTAGGAGGTAAAACCTCCCACTTTTTATGGATATGGGAGTTAATGCACCTCTTGGTTGTATATGCTCTCATTTTTCTATATAATAAGCACTATACTCTCACCTTCACAAGTTCAGTGATAGCTCGATGAGAGTCTTCCCCAAAATTATCTTTTGTCTCTATTTTTATTTCATATTAGATTTATCTTTATTCAACTATTTTGATCTTCGATCATCTGTTGCTTGGAGTTGCATGTGATCTATGACCGACCTCAAATCCTAGCTCTATTCTCGCTTCTCTCAAAATATAACAATGGACAGTCCAAGCCTAGCACACATCATAAACATAGTATTTTACACTAAAAGGTACTAGTGAAATCACCATAAAGAGTAACACAAGCCCAAGGAAAGATATAAAAAATGAGTCTAGGAGTAGTGGATTAGTAGCCTAGAGCCATATGTGGTCTTAGAGCCATCAAAGGATAACCACAAATATTTTTACCACTGTAAAAATAGATAAGCAAACATGTTTTGAAGAAAATATTACCACCAAAGCATAGAAAAGCGAGTGAAATAAAAAATAACAATGAGATAAAGCTAATGTAACTAATGCAGTCCTAAATAGGGCATAACATGTGTTCAAGATAATGATATTAATATTAAAGTTCAGCCACAACAAAAATGAAGCATTAACAGTTGATGAAGAGAACAAGTTGCAATCAATTACTACAGTCACAAATACAAAGTAGTCTTATGTATTGGAAACTCTTCAGACATTGGAGACAGTGCATAAAGATAAAAAAATAACTCATATCAAAGACCCTAGAATAGTCAACCAAGGCATAGACTCGAAAGAAACACAAACATACTGTAGAATATCTCAAATAAAATTATGATGAGAACAAGGATAACTTTAAGACCCGCCTGCCCCCTCCCCCCCTCTCGGGCAAAAGTGTAAAATACTGGCGAATCCAACATTATTTCTGAGGGGGAAATTTCATATTGATGATGAATTTTTTTTCAAATTAGGAAAAAAATTAATGTGTATTGGCAAGTTTTTTTTAACATATGAAAATTCCATAAAATCCTAGCAAATAATTCATTACTGTGGAGAAAAATATATAATTTATAAGGTGAATGGTTTGCATTTAAAGGAAAATATATATAAGTATATGGGCGAAAAGTTTTACTGCAAAGGAAAAATTATTTAATTGTACTGGTGAATTTTATCTACCACTTTAAAATTGTTTAATTATATTGGCTATTCTTTTGTTATTTATGAAAAAAAAAAAAATTATTGGTGATTTCATTGCCATTTTCATTATCTATTAATAGTCACTTTTCAAGAGTTGTGACTCATCATGTGGGCCAATACCAAATTTATGCAACATCCATCAATTATAATTTTAAATATATTATTTAAGATCATTTGATGATCATAGATCAATGGTTGGCTGAAGTTTTATTTCAGCCCAAATTTCTGAAGGAATCATAGTTCTCTACAAAGTCTCTAAAATGGAGACACATATCAAATCTTAACCCCATGCCTTAACCTTGATCATTGATTACAAATGGTTAGTAGGTTATGCGGATGGTCAATAATGTTGTACGGTCATAATCAACATTTATTAATGTCTTGTCACTGACATTCTCTAACTATGATCCACTTAGCATGCAAGACTTCTAATTTGGTAGTGGCACAGATGATATTACCAATTTCGCACACTCATACATTTATGAGAAATATTTACAGAGAGATATGAAAGATTTAAAAAAAATTAAAGGACAAAGGAATTAAGAGGGCTAGAGAAGGAATTGCACAATGGTATTGATAAGCACGACCACATCAACACAAACCTAACATCCATCAATTTACAATTTTAAATATATTATTTAAGACTGTTCAATGATAGTAGATCAATGCTTGAAGTTTTATTTCAGCCCAAATTTCGGAAGGAAACGTAGTTCTCCAAAAAGTCTTTAGAATGGAGACACGTATCAAATCTTAACCCTGTACCTTAACCTTGATTGTCAATTACAATTGGTTAGTAGGTTACATGGATGGTTGATAATGTTGCACGGTCCTAATAGACATTTATTAATGTCTTGTCACAGACATTCTCTAACTCCATAGAGGTGGCTCCAGAATCTGGTTGTGTGATGTGGTATTTCCAATTGAATGCGGAGGGGAAGAAGAAGAAGATGACGAAGGCCTAGAGTCTATTCAAAGTTGGGATAATAATGGAATACATCATGGGTAAATTCATAGATTACATGAAGGAGAATTTTGATGTTATGGCAGAAGAGATAGTTGATAGGATGATAGAGAATTGGAATGGGATTGTGCCATACTTGTCTCGTCGAGATCTCTCAGTCTTCTATATAATCTTTTCTCTATTTATTAATAAAAAGGGTACTGCCCCCTAGGTAGAACATGTTTAAAAATAAAAAATAAAAAATAATAATTTTTTTAAATTTTAATTATATAATTATGAATTAAATGAAAAATTTACTCCTAATTATTATTAATTATTATATTCTCAAAAGAATTATAAGTACGAAAAAAATTTAGGAATATAGTAAGATTATACTTAGAATTATTAAAAAACTAAAATAAATAAATAATTTAAGTATTACTAATAAATATCACTAAAATATGAATAATAGATATAACAATATATTAGGGTTCAATTTTCTTGGATCTTTTTTATCTAATATACTAGTTGCACTTGTAATTACTATGAATAAAAATTGAAGCCAACATCACTTAGAAAAAAATGTAAACTTTCAATAATAAATTTGACTCTAATTATTGTCTACTATACCTTTCATATACTATGTCATAGCTCATTGATATAAAAAATACTATTATTATAATACTATTAGATTTATTATTTGTATTACAATATTATAATGACAAGTACTCACCATTGCCATATATTATAATAAAAATTGTTAATGAACATGAACACTAATTTAAAATTATAGTTAAACATTTCTCAATACATAATTAATTGTTAAACATTTATATTGTTAAACATGGTTATTTATATATGATTCTTCAGGAATAGGGACACGTGTCATCATTTAATGTCATTCTTCACATAAAAGAAAGTCTATGGCCCATGGGACGATGAAGTGTTAGGTGACATGCCCCCCAAACTAGTAAAAAAGCCTATTGATAATAGGACCCACAACAACTAAAAATGGATATCGTCGTCTGTTGGATGAGTAGAAATCAACGACATAAGGTGTATTTCAAGCTGAATGTGGGAACAATAAACATTTTTTGCAAACTTTCACCAAAAACAAGACACGTGTCATTGAATGTTGTCCTATCATATTTAATTAAGTATAGTTAAATTCTAAATTTATAATTATATACTTAATTAAGTGTAATAAGCTCTATGTTGGGAAAAAGTTGCAAATGATTAAAAAGTCTTCAAAAACATTCCAGAAAAGTGACACATGTGACATGTCAGACAGTCAATCCTCAGAATTTGGAAAGAAGCAATGTGTTTTTTACCCTACAGTTACAAATAGTTATTAATAATAATTTATAAATTACAACACGATTCTACAAATTTTGCCCTTTAGGTTTTGAACTTTTGGTTTTTGAGAGTTTTGAAACTAAGGGACTCATATTGGTATTTTAATTCTTGGACAAACCAATAAATATAGGGAGATTTAGAAATGGCTACTAAATTGAGGAATACAACAAAGTCTGTGTGCCTCAGTCTACTCAAATAGAAATTCCAGGTAAAATCGAAAACACCTACATCTTGCATTTTTTATTTCTTAATCTTGTGGTTTACCATTTAGATTGTAGAACTAGAATTGAGCGTTCAACTAGAGGGTTAGCATTTTTTAGGCTTGTAGTTACTAGTTGTCGAGTATTATTTTAAACCATTAATAGTACCAATGATGGGGTCCATGTGGAAACTGAATAGTACAACTAAAAGCCAAGTGAGAGAAAAAATAGAGTTAATCGAACTGGTTAAAACAATAGGTTTCACTTATGAATACGATGATATTTATGATCTTATTATCCATGATACAAAGTGAATCATGGAAATTAGATATACATTTTCTAATAAGGCAGGAGATCAAAATAGGAAAAAATATACTGTTTTTAACACATTGTTAAATGTAAGTACAAATAAAATTGCATTGTGGTATGCTAGATTGGGATGCATGATGTTAGCTAAAGTATTCCCTTGCCCAAAAATTGTCTTGGTCTATAGCCAAAATTATGATGAAGATAGGAAAGAAATTTTCAATAAAATTACTTGAGAGGAAATTTTATCCATAACCAAGGGAGAATTTTCTCGTTTGTTGAACCTAGGTTTGAAGCACAAAACTCAAATGTCCAGATTGACCTAGGAAAAGTTGGCAGCGGAATATGCGAGAATCGAAGCAAATACTAAATATTTATTTATCAAAGGTCTAACAGTGTGTGGTGCTCGATTGGATCAGAATCATAAGATTCCTTATTATTATAATATTTTTGTGCCATGGGTTCAAGATACTATTTCCTTGTAGATATATTTCCTGGGATTGAAAAATAATAGGGAAGTGGGTTCCATCCTTCTTGAAATGATTTTTAATATCCATTGTGTAAGAGAACTAGTAAGATTTAATTTTATTGAGCACATTGTTCAATCCATGCAAAAACAATTACTAATGATTAAAAGAGGTCCCTGTAAGTCATTTAGGTTCACAACCTACATGTACTATCTTCTTCTAACAAAGTATCGTGTAATATTCAAGACCAACAAGCTATACATTTAGGTCTATAAGATTGATGAGAAGACTTAGGATAGAACAGAGTGTCCAATATATGAATGGACACCTAAGATAAGGATGCATGATGATAGAAAGAACTAAAATCATTTTGTAGACTTCTTTTTGGCACCAATGTATCATGAAATTACAAGCACTCCAATGCCTAGATTGCTTATGTCTTGTAGAGATTGCATTCAACTCGGAAGTCAAATACAATTGGCTGACTGGTTCTTCATGGAAGAATACACTCTGTTAAGGTTTTACGAATCAATAGTAGAACCCTACAAACTTCCAATACATGTGACAAAGAGGGTATTTGCATTAGAATATGTATAATAGATGGAGAGTACAAATTTAATCTTTCATAGTCAACAAAAGAAGAGAATATTTCCTTCCTGGCCTTTCTCATGTGGAGGGTTCACATTTGAGAGAAAAGGAATGAAAGTGGCACATGATTTTTTTACAATTTTTAGCTTTGGTGTTGATAGCTACTGGTAGTATGATCCAATGAGCATCATTCAAACAAGGCTTATGATGAATAGGAACTTGACAAGCAAATTTCAACATGAAAGTAAACCATTGCTAGAAAAGCATAAAAAATATGAACTCTTGGGATGAGGTAAAAGAATAGATATAGAAAATTGCCACTGACAATAAAATTTCAATAGAAGAATTATCATAAAAAATTATGGCATTGCACACAAAGAACAACAGAGTAAGGAATCCAAAATCAAAATGAAAGTACAAGGTCCTACAATTTCTACCAAAAAGTTGTTGATCCATCTAACAAAGCTATTCCAGAAAATATACTGGAACAATATAAAGACAGACTTTAGACTCAAACCAAAATATGTGATTTTTGGACTATGAGGAAGAATCTTGGTGAACCAAAGACTAGTGTAGATCTTGATGAAATTGATGAGGATATTGAGTTTAGCAAATTCTAGAATATGGAGCATCACACAGAAGCATATGACAAAAGTGATGATGAAAATGATTATAAGACTAAGGTCACTCCAATAGATACTACAATCTCTTCAAAATTTAGTGGAGTTAATGAGTCGATGATAGAAAAATATAGCAAAAGGGAAAGCATTATGGAAAAAATGGGTTTTAAAGGTGGTGGTCTGGGTCCCAAAGGAGAAGGCCCTTGGTTTCCAATTTTCACACCACTTCCACTAAAACATGGTGAGAAACAAGTTATTTGAATTGAATCATTAGATTCATCAAAGAAAGGCACTACTCATTCCACTGTATCTCCATTTCAATTTGTTAGAGCTTCAAATCCACCTAGTGCTTGTGCCACTGCCACTTGGGGGATGGCATGGGTACTAATACAAGTTGTCCTGAATAAGTACAAGAACAAGATATCTCTCACACGAGGCTAATAGTAGTAGATACTATACAAAATCCCAGTGATCAAGGGATTGTGAAGAAGCAAAAGGTTATGACAACAATGGTGAGTACAACTCAATTGATATCAACTTCCACTACAAATCTATTTTATGTATCTTCAGAATAAACCCCTCAAAAGGGTCCAAAAAATTCAC
This sequence comes from Cryptomeria japonica, assembly GCF_030272615.1. Classification (NCBI taxonomy): domain Eukaryota; kingdom Viridiplantae; phylum Streptophyta; class Pinopsida; order Cupressales; family Cupressaceae; genus Cryptomeria; species Cryptomeria japonica. The sequence goes on from NC_081415.1 coordinate 168,574,610, forward strand.
GTGCAAGTTTCAATGGGGTAGGATTAGGAATGGTTTTTTCTACTCCTCAAAATTCATTAGTTAGAACCACAGGCATAGGTGGAGGTGCTCACATCACTGTGAGTGATATTTCAACTTTCAAACATTCAATTGCTTCAAAAAACCTAGATTTTTGTTATAATTATTTATTTAATAAATTAGCACAAACAACAAATATGAATAAAGAAAATAAGAAGCCATTGAAGAGGGGTTCCCTTACTCTAGCTTTATAGGAACAACCTGCATTGAATAGGGTATTTCCCACATATGACCCAAACAAAGATATGATGGATTTCATGGTTTATATGCCCTAAATAAAGATAAAAATCCAATATAGAATCAAATAGATCCCTCTGAATTTTACATTATCACTCTCCCAATGGATTTTTCCAAAGTTAAAAATGTGGACAAAATTCATGTGTCAAAAAAGACCAACAAAGTGATCTACACTTCACTGCTAAAGGTGGAGAGAGAGAAAATAAGATAGAGAAACAAATAGAAAAGTTAGAGGCATATCTGGAAAATGAAAAAGCAAAGAGGAAAGAAGAAGGTAACAAGTGAAATGAATTATAGATAAGGATACAAAAATTTGGCCTCTACATCAACAAATATAGAGCAAGAACAAATGGAGGCAAAACTAAAGTAACTGAGGAAAACATTGGATGAAAGCATTAAAAAATTTGATGATGAAAGAGCCACTTAAAAAAAATTATACAAAAGCATAGAGTGTGCTACTGTCACAAACAAAATTTACAGAGCCAATTAGAGCATGAGATGGAAAAAGAAAAACATTTGGAAGAGAAAGCAGAGGAAGAAAGAAAAAATGTGCACAAATGAAAGAAGAGTTGCAGAATGCAAATAATAAAATTAAAACTTTGGAAGACAATATGAAAAATACAGTGAAGTATATAAAAGAAAACATTTAGGGGCAAATAATGCAGAGGAGTGACAAGTTGTCTGAATGGTTTGAATTGAATGAAAGTCTAGGAGTAATTTTTTGGAAGCTCAAAGACCACATTGAGAAGAATAGAAATGTTCATTGAAAAGAGAATATTGCAAAACAGATTTTGCAAGAAGTCTCTAGTACCAGTGACAGCTATTTGGCGTCCAAGGGAATTAAAAGCCGCATTGATGCCTTAGTAAAGGCATCATCTATCATTCAAAAATACCAAAAACTAAAGAAAGCACAATAAATTGTGAATAAAGGTGGCAAAAAGATAATGAAGCTACAAGAAAAGACATCCAAATTGTTAAATCTTGGTTTTTCGAAGAGTGTTGACACATCAAATAAATTCATTGGAAAAGAAGCTTTCAAAAAAGGATGGAGGAAAAAATGAAGTCTAAATTAGAATTGCTTCCTAAGATCACAACTCCTTATAACTTTCTGAATTTCATCAAACCATTGACAACTTTGTATACGGCATTGAGTGAAACAGTGGAGTCAAGTCACTCTTCCAAATATGGATTGTTGACAAAGTTGTAGTTGACACTATACTTTAAAAGAAATTGGACGTCCATTAGATGGAGAACGGAGCACCCTCCAAAAACTGGCACGAAGATCATATGAATCATAGTACATATTGCATAGTTTTATGCTTTTTTCTATTTGGAATTTGGCATCACTTAAAATAAATCTATTTTATGATCAGGAAAAATACAACACTCACTATTACTAATCTAGCCTATGATGCACACTTTCAGCCTTGTAAATTTGTATTCTTAAATTCTCTCAGATTTTAACTTTTCTACCTTTCGCTATTTTTGATTTCTAGGTTTTGTGCATTGCTATTCTCTATATTTAATTTTTCATGTCTTGAATTAATTTTTAATTTTGAACTCTATTTTTCGAACAGGAAACATGGAGTAGTTGCTAAATTGCTAATCTAGCCTATGATGGTAATAGATATCTTCATCCTTGTAAAATTGTATTGAGTTTGTGATACTGATGGGATAATAGATTCAATGCCTTAGTAATTTATTTTAATGTTGTCTTCACATATTGCTAATAGACCTGAAGCTATTGTTGCTCCCTTGTTTCTATAAAAGGGAATTCAGGGTCATTTGTAAAGGGTTATGAAATTTTATATTGACTTTTGCATAGAGAATCATACAAAGTTGTGTATTGAATGAATTGTATCATATGGATATATTTTGAAAGAATTAATGAAAATCTCAACATGTCTAAATAAACATCACTCTATCAATAAACACATTACGCTCTTTTATTTCGCTATTTTCTATTTGTAATTAGAAAGTTGAAAAATGCAATTTCAAATTAGTATTATATTTTAATTGGAAAAAGTTGATAGACACATAAAATATCATCAAGTTATCAACCACAATAATATTTTTTTGTAATATGAATGATGAGATATAGTAATAAGATTAATAAGTACCTAGGAACTGGTAGTGCTAAATCTCTTAAAGTTGCCATTCATCCTCAACAAATTTAGAGATTCCTTGATTCTTGTTTGTGTTTTCTTCACTTAAACTCTGCATACCTCTCCTCAACTGAATCTTAGTGTTACTAGTAGGTCCAGTACATGAGTCAATTGTCTCATTGTCACTTTGGTTTGAAGTGTTACCCAAACCTCTTCTTTCACATTTGGACCTCCATATTTTTAGTGCTCTATCATAAGGAAAAGTGTTGAAATCATACCTAGATATATAGAGCCTCCAGTACTTTTCCAAATTCTTGTCTAGTTTGTTTCTTATCTTTGATTTCCGGAACCCCAAAGCACTAGAAACTCTCTCATCCTCCACCAAACCCAATATCATGGTTAGACATATATCAGCAAGCTTGAAATATTCTGATATTGAATCACACATCACTTCACGCTAACCTAGATTTGTCCAAAGCCTTGTTATTGATCCCTCTTCGTCGAGGTTCTCCATTATGTCATATTGTTTCCTCACTGTATGTAAAGCAGGTTGATTTCTCTCTAAGAAGAGTTTCATTTAAAATTCCACTTATATTTACTCCATTAAGTTCTTTGGATTTGCAAAATTGCTTTATCAAAGTTAGTAACTTAGTTCGAAAATCAGCTAAACTATTGAGTTTCCAATATTAAGCAAACGCAATAGACATGGCTTCAAGTAGTTTCTCAGGAGGGAATCTTCTTCTAATATGTGAGGAAAGATCATAGGCAATTTTCTTCATAGAAGTAGTTACAAACTCAACAATCTTGCTAAACTCTTCCCTTGTAACTCTTGCTAGTCACTTCTTAGGGCACTTTCCTGGTTCCTCAAGATCAACCATGGCAAAGTAGTGCATTGGTATCTCAACTGCACATACATTGGCACATAACTCCTTGTTTGTACCAATCTATGAAAATTTATCAGGATTGTTCAAATCTATGAGTGTCCACCACTTAGCAAATTTTTCATCAGATAATGTTGGTTGACATCCATAAAGATTATTGAGGGTAAGGCATGTCATCTTACATAGATTTTCATATTCTACTATACACATAGCTCTTTGCTAGGATTTTTTCATAATATTCTTCATTTCCTATAGCATGGGGAGAAGAGTTCCTAAATTTAAGAGTGTCTTTATATTACTTAACCTTCGAAGCAGGTCAGAAATTTTGGTTGCTCAGATTTATTGCAATTTGTGTGAAATAATCAAATCAAGGATGGATATTCTAAAAAAACTCAATGCACTAGTCTATCCAAAGAGATCCATCTGGTATCATTATCCTTAAGAAGATTGTTCCCATCGATTATTCCATTGGCAAAGTGTTGGAATTTTATAAATCATTTAGGACTTTGATAGAAGTGTGAGTAGAGCTCTCTGATTAAATGTTCATTTTTTTTTACTAGAGCATGCTTGCTCACAATTCCAAAAGCTAGATTCATTTTATGGGCCATGTAGTGAATGCCAGTAATGTAGGGCACACAAGAAGTTTTCATCTTTGCAGAAAGACTATTCCTGTGACCTTGCATCATTGAAGCTCCATCTGCTCCAACACATACCAAATTTTTGGCAATCGTCATGTCATCCATATCTCCATATTCAATTAAACAACTCTTCACTAGTTGAAATAAATTTTCAGTTATTGCACTATCCTTAATTTTAGCAAAAAATAGTAGATGAGGTTGGCAGGGATGATTTTGTATAGTATAAACACACATGCATACCCATGAAGTATTATCTATTGTCATAACTTTTTTCAAAGACAATGCAATAAATTTTGACTCGTATTTTTTCTTTTATGTCTTCTTTTTCAACCTCGGCAAGACAACTTTCCCATTCTCATCCATTGTTTACTAACCAATGACTATTAGGATGGTCAGGAAATTTGAAAATGTGTAATAAACCACTCATTGATGGGTACTCTATCATAGCACACCCTCTACTCAAAATATAAAAAACAACACTTAACCGAACAACTTTTCTCAGTTGTTTTATTTGCATTGCTTTTCCAAGAATAGCTTCAATAGAACCTTTAACTTCGGTAGGATTCATCTATATTTTCTCTTGAAAATAAAATTATTTGTTATTCCTCACATGCTTACATTCCTCCTTTTTTTTCCATCTTATCACTAATTTTTCATCTTCGTCTATCATTTATTTTTCGTAAACTTTACCCATATGCTTTTCTATGGTGTCAATTTTGAGCTACAACCTCTTTTCCTTTTTATGTTTCCATGTGTAAATCTCATACCAACATTATATTGGAGGCTCACCTTCAAATGGATTCTCCATTGGTTCAATGAATTTATAATTTGATGCCCAAGTAATTTGAAAATTCTTTACTGACATATCCCACTCCCAATTATTTTTTGATTTGGATTGATCCTTTTTTTAATTTGGATTTTCTTTTCCCCTTCCGATCTTTGGTATTATCACCCAAGTCGATTATATCATTCTGGCTGACCTGGGTATCTATGAGAAAATCTTCTTCAAGTTTATCATGATCTAAGATATTAGGTTTGCCACCTTGTTCAATATGTGTTGTAGGTTGTGAATCTTATACTTGTAATTGTGATGATGTGCCTTCCTAATTTTGACCATAATCTTTGCCAATGCCAAAGTATGAAGACAACATTCTACATTTTCCTAGCCTCTCTTGGTCTTCCCCATAATCAAGATTCCTACCCTTCTTCCTATTTGACATCTTCAATGAAATAAAGGCTGGAAAACAATATTAACTTGTTGAAGAAGTAATAATATATTATATGATTCATTGGCCCTACCACCTACAATCTAGATGTCTGAGGTCTCTCGGGTGACCATTGATAGGTCCCCATTGAATAAGAATGAACTCAAAAGTGCAAACAGATAGAGATGAATTTAGAATAATATTATAACACTTCAAAAATATGATCACTTACCTTTAGGTCACTAATAGTCGCCAATGCAGTTAGCAACGATGGTTGTCACTGGCCTAAAACTTGGGTAGTGTTCTAAATTGAGAGCTCAAAATTGACCAAATTGTGTAGAGATAAATTTTATCTTTGACTGTATTTATACCAATCCTTATTTGGTGAATTAGATGGGAATTTTGTATGGCATACAAATATTTGGCAAATCACGCTTAACTATAACACGTCTTATATAATTTTTGAGGTGATTATGGGTTGTCCAATTAATTGGCAATTATAATAGAGTTGGCAAAAATTGGGGTGAATTGAGACAAGATTTAGCAAAATGTCAGGCGAATTGGGTTCTCCTAGGCAACAAATCTTTATATGGCTATTGGAAAAATATGATCGTCTTTTAAGACAACCTTGAAAATTCTAGGCAAAAATAATGAATTTACCGTATGGAAAACATAGATTCTATTGGCAAAATCTTGATAGAGATACAAATAATTACATAAAAAAATGGGCGATTGGGTCGTGCATTTGATGAATATTTATAAAGTTCGGGCAACATGGCCACGCTCAATCAGTACAATATATTCACCATTTTCTAGGTCGTCGACGTGAAATATTCAAAATTATAGAATATTTACCACTAAAGTAAACCCTGGATGAGAACAGTTTAAAGGTCTAATAAGAAACAATAGCGGGATGCCATCTCCAAAGAGTAGTGATAGTAAGACCATAGAGAACTCCATTTTGCACTACAGGATACAAGGCACATAATGAGTAAGCGAAGTCTTCATAGAAAATACAGTCATATTACAGTTCTATAGAATCTAAGACAATGAAAAATCAATAAAAGAGTATCTACAATGAGATATTCTTTGATTGATAGGTCATGGTTTCCACCATAATGATATAGTCATTTAATGGATCACTTGAGTATAGTAGTCTTTTCATAGCCAAAACAATGATGTTCACTATTAGAGCAACATTAATGATTAGTTAACCTATGACATGTTCTCAAGGTACTTAAAGGATTACAAGGTATAGACCCATATAAGAAAGGATGGCTAGTAGTAGTGAAAGATAACAATCATAGTTATCCAAGGGAGCTGCGAAGAATGATGACAAAATTCAAATTTAAATTTAAATTTCTCTATCAATGCAAACTAAAATTTTCAAAACTTGTCATAGGGGGTTGGCCAAAGAAGAAGCCCATGTTTTGAGGGGGATTTTGAGACAAGATCAACAATCTAACCCTTGATTTTAGGGCCTTAATGGGTTGTCTATCAATCAAGGATAGTTTTGGGAGTGAAATTAGCTCCATATCCTCAGTTCCAGCCCACTTTCTCAGGGATTTTCAAGTCATCTCAGTGAGAAGATACTATTTAAAATTTTCAATTAGTTACACTTGATTTGAAGGAGAAGGAGCATTGAACAATCAAGTCAAAAGGAGTCAAGCAATTCGACTCTCAAAATATTGGAGCCTCTTTTGATTTAAGTCATATTTCTTCCTCCATTCTTCTCTAGTTCTCAATCTTTTCTTTTCTCTACCAACAAGATTTGTGTTAGACAGTTCAAATAACCAAAAGACAACTAAGAGGGGGAGGGGGCTTGAATCAATTGTCATAGATTACCAGAAAATTTACTAATTAAAAATTTAATACCAAACCAAAAACATTAATACCAAAATAGCAGTTAAACCAATTAAGCATATGCAATAATCATAGAATCCAAGATTTATACTTGGAAAACTCGATAAAGGGAAAAACCATAGTGGGAAGCCTACCCATAGTCAGATAATACTTCTAGAGTAAGTATGTGAATTACAATTGAGGGCCCTGCATTTACTACATAAAAGAAGCCTCACTGACTACATAGAAATCCAAACTACAATCTGGAGAAGTGTTTGAACTAAAAAGATATCATCTTCTATGCTAGAGTACAGTTCTAGTTAACCTCTATATCGGAGGACTAAATCCTCTTATATCAACCCAATTTGATCTCTAATAATTGACCAAATCCTCTTCCTGAATGATATTATATTATTCGCACATTACATATCCATTTCCTTGACCACACCTATCACATATGATCTATAATGAGATCTTACATCATATATATACAAACCCTCGACCATAAATAATCAAGTCGTCCACCAGATAATAAACCAAATACATATTTACAAAACATGTCGGTCTTAGACCAAACAAATAATATCCAACATATAAGACATCCTCGAAACACATCAAGATGTTCGATCCACACGTTACATCAAACCAGTCCATAACCTAGATCAACCGGGACCAAATATAGGTCCACACCATACAACAATGATATCCATCCACCAAGTATTGAACATGAACACCAACAACATCTAGAAACTCCAACAGATGCTGCACCAACACCACTTATGCAATTCACCAAAGATCTTCATCAAAAGCTCTGTGGGTGAAACCCTCACTAGAACCAGAAGCCAAGCTTCCAAGAAAATAGGATAGTATCCGATCACTAGACCAAAACCAACTGACTAAATATGATCATGAATATCATGAATAAGCCAATTTCATAACTAAATCATACCAAAACCTATACGATCACGCTGCATCCAAACCAACCAGAAACTATTCAACCTACTAGGACCAGAAGGGTGCCGGTAAAGCATCCAAACAACTAGTGTTGGCATCAATGACAAAACATCAATGCAATACATAATAAATTCCTCCAAATGGCCAACAATATCCCCCTTTGGCATTGATGGCAACACTAGATGTGAAAAGCATCTACGTACCAAGAAATGCCAAACAAGTCTCCCCCAACAAAAGACAACCAATAATATTCTACTCAAAAATATAGAAATGAAAATACCAAACTCCCCCTATGAATGATATCTCTTTAAAGCTCTTAAATATACATATATCTCTTTCCCTATCAATATATCTCCCCTTTACACTTCCTTTTTCACATCAATATCTCTCCCTCTTTGACATCAATGCCAGAACTTTGACAAAAATATCAAAGAAAAAACATAAACCACTGAGTCACAAAGCTGACTACTCCCCCTGAGCAGTAGCATCCCTATTAGTGTCAGAATGAAAAATATCTCTCATAATGTATACTTGACTGATGCCAAAACACATCAATCAAGTCTCTATCGGAGGGGCAGAAACCCCTAATTTGTCTCTCAGGAACTCAAATGATTCTTTAGGCAAAGGTTTAGTGAAAATATCTGCAATCTACTCTTTAGTGTTCACACAAACCAATCTAAGTTCATTTTCTTCCACCTTTTCCTTCAAAAAATTATACTTGATAGATGTGTGCTTTTTCTTAGAATGAAATATTAGATTATTTGATATATCAATAGCAACAGAGTTATCACAGTGAATAACTATCAGTGCATCACAATCACCCTTTATATCCTTCAACATCTACTTTATCCATAAAAATTGTGTACAGTTAGTAGCAGCAACAACATACTCGGCTTTAGCAGTAGATAAAGAAGAACATGATTATTTCTTGCTGATCCATTAAACTAACTTCTTTCCAAGAAAGAAAGATCCAGTGAAAGTACTTTTCTAGTCATCAACTTCTCTAGCCCAATCGGCATCTGTATATTCACATAGAGTAAAGTCATCATCCTTAGGGTACCACAAACCATATTCTAATGTACCTTCCAAGTATCTAAAAATCCTTTTCACTGCACTCTCATGATTTTCTCTAGGTTCACTTTGAAATCTTGATACGATACAAATAACATTCATTATGTCAGGCCTAGTCTGAGTCAAATAAACCATACCTCCAATCATAGATTTGTATCTAGTATGATTTATGGGTGCAAAAACATCTTTTCTTGTCAATTGATCACTTGTACCCATAGGAGTACTTACTGATTTAGAATCTCCCATACCAAATTTATTGAACAATTCGCTATCATACTTAGTTTGACAGATGAAAATACCTTTGCCAGTCTGAGTAATCTGCAAACCTAAGAAAAATTTCATTTCCACAATCATAGACATTTCAAATTCATTCTTCATACTCTTAGCAAATTCATTACACAACTTATCTTCACCTCCAAAAATAATGTCATCAATAAATAGTTTAATAATCAGTATATCCTCATCAGTGATCTTATAATATAATTTACTGTTAGCACTACCCTTAGTAAAACCAAGCTTGAAAAGATATTTATCCAACCTTTCATACCAAGCTCTAGGTGCTTGTTTCAATCCATATAAAGCTTTACATAATCTGAAAACCATGTTTGTATCATCTGATAGTGAAAAACCATCAGGTTGCTCAATATAAACTTCCTCATCAAGATCCCCATTCAAAAATGCACACTTAAAATCCATTTGATAAACCTTGTAGTTTTTATGAGAAACATAGGCAAGAAATAATCTTACAGCTTCAATCCTAGCTACAGGTATAAAAGTCTCTCCATAATCAATTCCTTCCTTCTGAGAATATCCTTTAAAAACCAATCTAGCCTTATTCATTATAACTTGACCATCCTTATTAAATTTATTCCTAAAAACCCATTTAGTTCCAATAACATTCTTATTTTTAGGCCAGGGAACCAAAGTCCGTGTGTTATTTTTCTCAATCTGATATAATTCTTCTTTCATAGCTTTCAACCAATATTCATCTTTACATGCCTCAATTACTGATACCGGTTCAACTTGTGACATTTTACATACCTCATTAGTTGCTAGTCTTCCTCTTGTCATCAATCCATTGATTTTGTCTCCACTAATCTGATCTTCTAAATGATACAATCTCACATACATAGGAGTCTTTTGACTCTCTGTTCCTCTTCCCCATTCTTCAGTCATTGTAGAATTTTCTGATACTGCTCGAGTAACTGGTTCAACACTTTGATCTGGTAAAGGTTCTATCAGTTCAAATATAATCATTTCCACTACTGATTCCTTCTCATAAACTCTAATTTGATCTCTATTAAGCTCATCCACTTTGACATTAGAACTCTCCACAATTCTCTGCAATATCTTGTTATAACATCTATATGGCTTGCTTTCATTATAGTAACCAAGAAATTTGCCTTCATCACATATAGGATCAAATTTACCAATAATATCATCTCTTCTGATATAACATTTACTACTAGAGATTCTAAAATACTTAACTATAGGTGTATATCCAAACCATAACTAATAAGGTGTCTTACCGGTTTCTCCTTTGATATGTACTCTGTTGAATGTATAAACCGTCATGCTCACTACTTCTCTCAAGTAGATATGAGGTAGACTAGCTTCCATCATCATTGTTTTAGAAGCATCCAAGATAGTTTTGGTCTTCCTTTCCACAACTCCATTCTTTTGAGGTGTCCGGGGAGCATAAAATTGTCTTCTTATACCATGCTTCTCACAAAAGTTATTAAACTCACTAGATGTGAATTCTCCACCATGATCTGATCTCAAACATTTAATCTTCAATCCTATCTTAGTTTACACTTTAGCCTTAAAGATTTTAAACTTTTCAAATGCTACAGATTTTTCTTTCAGAAAGGTAACCATCATTCTAGAATAATCATCAATGATTAGCATGAAATATCTATCACCTTGAAAACTTTTAACTCTAGTAGGGCCATACAAATCAGTATGACTAAGATCAAAAACATCACTAGATTTATCTTGGATACTCCTAAAAGAGGTTCTGACCTGTTTATCCATTTCACATTCTTTACATACTGGATTATAGGGCTTCATAATCTTAGGTGTATCTCTAACTGGTTTAGTTGAACTAGTCATCACAATGTAATCAAAATTCACATGACACAGCCTTTTATACCATAGAGAACTCTCATTAATTTATGTAATCAATCATGTCTTTTCACTGGAGTTCAAATGAAATATATTACCTTTTGTCTGTGTACCGGTCACAATCTCCAAACTAGATCTATTAGTGATTTTACATTTTCCATCCTTAAACTATAATTGAAATCCCTTGTCCACCAATTGTCCTACACTCAGAAGATTATGCCTTAAACCTTCAACATAATAAACATTGTCAGTATTGTTCTTACCATCCAATGATATAGTTCCTTTTTCTTTGATCATACATGATTTGTCATCTCCAAATCTAACTAGAGCACCATCAAATTCTTGCATAGATAGAAACTTCCCTTTATCTCTAGTCATATGATCTGAACAACCACTGTCAATTACCCATTCATCCTCAATGTCTTTATTTTAGCAGCAAGTGCCTTCTCTTCAGGTATATTCTCTTCTAGTTCTAGATCATCTTCCTTGATAGCCAAGAACACCCATTCCTTCCCATTTCAAGAACCACTAGCAAAGTCTTCTGCCGGTTCATCATCAGAATCAGTATTGCCTTCCTCATCCGCTATCTAGCATGACTTGTCTCTGTTTTCCTCTATATATACTTGTTTTGATATCCAGGGTTAGGATTAAAATATATTTTAACTCTTTCTTCAAATCTTGAATTCCTTTTAGGACATCTACATACAAAATGACCAATCTTATTACATGCAAAACATTTAAAAGGTGCTTTTCCTTCATACTTATTTCCTATCGGTCCTCTATGTACTCTTCTCGGAAATAGTGCTTCAAGTTTCTCAAACTCGTCATCTTTTCTTTTCATCTCATCCAATTCCTTTGCATCTAAAGCTTTCCAATATTTCTTACCGGTTGCAGATGTAGATGCATGAAAAGGAGGTTCAGTCTTCATAGCTCCAAGGGTCCAAATTCTTCAAGCTCAAAAGAAGATAATTTCCCAAACAAGGTATCCTTGTTAACAAATGTATTAGACATTGTTCTCAACTCATTAATAGCGGTAGCCTTCATCTTGTAAGCTGGTGCTAGGGCTCTCAAAAATTTAGAAATAATTTCATCTTCACTAAGAGTTCCACCACATAATTGAATTCCCATAATAATCTCATTTACCCTTTCCATGAATGTAGTAATCCTTTCATCTTCTTCCATCTTTAGGTTTTCATATCTCACCCAGTAACCATCAAGTATAGGGTCACCTTCATTAAGAGTCTCTAACTGCTCCCATATAGCCTTTCTAGATTATTTTTTAGTTAATCCCATTATTTTCTGATTAGAAAGTGCACAAAAGAGGGCTTCTATTTCTCTATAATTATTCTCAACCTCCTTATCCAGGTTTTCTAAAGGAGGATGCCAAATGCTAGATTATGAGGTGTGGCACCATTTTGTGTGATCTCCCAAATCTCCTTGCCAAGACATCTCAAATGAGTCTCCATCTGAATCTTCCATACTATGTAATTTGTTCAATCAAGCCTAGGAATGTCTCTCCAAAAGATGGCTCTAGATGAACTAGATGAACTTGAACTATTAGACACCATAGGATCTTCCTCAAGAGGTTAAGCTTTCTACAGAGAGGACCAATGCTCTAATACCAATTGTTAGGCAGTTCAAATAACTAGAAGACAACTGAGAGGGGGGGGGGCGTGAATCAGTTGTCACAGATTACTAGAACCTGAAACACTAATAACGAAATAGAAGTTAAACCAATTAAGAATAAGGAATAAACATAGAATAAATACTATCCACATGACACCAAGCTTTATACGTGGAAAACCCAGTAATGGGAAAAACCATGGTGGGAAGCCTACCCACAGTTAGATAATACTTTTGCAGTAAGTATGTGAATTACATTTAAGGATCCTGCACTTGCAGGAAGGCCAACATCCTAGAGCGCACTGCACATCACAAAAAGAGCCTCACTGACTACATAGAAATCCAAAGTACAATCCGGAGAAGTGTTTGAACTAAAAAGATAACATCTTCTATGCTAGAGTACAATTCCGGTTAAGCTCTATACTAGAGGACTAAATCCTCTTACATAAACCCAATTCGACGTCCAATGATTGACCAAATCCTCTTCCTGAATTATATTATAGTATTCACACATTACATATACATTTCCTTGACCATGCCTATCACATATGATCTAGAATGAGATCTTACATCAGATTTATACAAAACCGCAACCATAAACAATCAAGTCGGCCACTAGATAATAAACCAATTAAATAATTATTAAACATGTCGGCCTTAGACCAAACGAATAATAACCAACACATAAGACATCCTAGAAACACATTAAGAGGTCTGATTCACATGTTACATTTAACTGGTCCAAAACCTAGATCAATCGGGACTCAATATAGGTCCACACACTACAACAATGATCTCCATCCTCCAAGTCTCTAAGATGAACACCAACAGCATCCAAAAACTTCATCAGAAGTTGCACCAATACCACTTATGCAATTCACCAAAGATCTTCATCAAAAGATTTGCTGGTGAAACCCTCGCTAGAACCAGAAGCCAAGCTTCCAAGAAAAAAGGATAGTATCCAATCACCAGATCAAAACCAACTGACCGAATATGATCATGAGTATCATGAATAATCCAATTCTATAACAAAATCATAGTAGAGCCTACCAGATCATGCAGGATCCAAACCAACTAGAAACTGTTCAACCTACCAGGACCAGAAGGGTGTCGGTAAAGCATCCAAAGAACTAGTGTTGACATCAATGAGAAAACATCAATGCAACACATAATCAATTCCTCCAAATTGTCAACAATTTGTACTTTTGCAACTCATTTCTTATGAGTAATTTTTAGATTTTGTATGATTTTTTTCAATCTTGTAATGAAAAAGACTCCTTCTTTTTAATAAAAATATTTTGTTCCTTCTGATATATCTTTTTTCTAAGTATTGTATCTGAATTTTTTTGTAGGAATACTATGATTTTGTCTAAAAAACATTTATTTTTGCTACATTCCTTTGATGTTTAGTTCAAGAACAACATGTTGTAGTGCAAGTCATTGAATGTGTATCTAGTTTTATTAAATGAATGTTATTAAAATTACATTGTTTTCTTTCAAACAAAGATCAAACTATAAAACCTTTCATATGGAACATTGATGCAAAATATGTTAATCTAAGTTGTGAGATTTTAGTTTTAAAGTTGAAGTAATTGTGAGTCCAATCAGTAAATTAGGTCTTCTCATTTATTGGTGTATCACCTATTAGTTTATTCTCCACTTTAAATCTTTCTCTATCCCTTTTTTGAGTCTGAAAGTCATTAGTTTTTTAGGATATCAGAAGGGGAGCCAACCAATAATCTAGAGGTTCATCTTCAATATGAGAAACCCACAGACTCGAAGACATTGCCATGTTCTATGGGATTGTTGAGATTTCATCTTAGGTCCTTGGGTGTAAATCCTTGTGACAACACACATATTTATACAACTACTTGCATCATCAATCTTTCATGGATGAGAGTGTCCCTGAAGCATCATAGACCATCATCCTAAAGTATGCACAAGATCATTGTAGTCACATTCACTTTAATTTCATTCTTATAATCCTCATCTTAATATTCCTCATCTCAATGCATTTAATCCTTATCTTAATATTCATCATCTCAATGCTCTAGTAAAATTCACTTTTAAATGTATCTAATCTTTCCAATTGGATTCCTTGGTCATAAGCCTCTATTCAAAAAAGATTCTATCCTTTTTTTCATTTCTATTGTCTTGTTTGTCTCATTTAATGTGAGTTCCTACCTTGTGTTTGCTTGTATAGTGATCTTGTAATGGTTTGGCCCTCTCTTGGTTTAATCTAATTAGAATATGTTCTCTCATGGTGAGAAGACTGCATAACTCAAGCCCTTCAAAGATGATGACCTTCAAAAGCCACCATGCTAATGTAGCTATGAGAAAGAGTTTTCCAAAATTTATTAGCATGGAGATAAAAAAATGATCCATTTACTGTAGGAGGCAATGCATTTATCTAAAAATATAAATTAATCCCAATCTTTTGAGCTCACATGGTGTAGTTTTGTAAATTGTTACCACATATAATTTCATACTAGGTTCGGTACTTTTTTCACATAAATGATTTATTATATTTTTAATATGACCATTTCAAGTTTTTATTAAGGAACTATATCAAATTTATTGACATTAGCACTTTGGGAGTAAAAAATATTGAGAGACTGGCATGGGTGATATTGTCTTGCTGACAAATTTTAAACGGTGTAAAATGTGAATCCTAGCCTTTGGAATCCTAGAAATTGTACCTTGTTGTATTGGCTCAAAGTGGTCTACAATGGGTGTTTAGAGGTATATATAAATAACTATTTTTTTTTTCATTTGAGGACCTAGGATGAAAATCAAGATCTATCTAATGATAATCTATCTATCATCAACTTCTTTATTCTTCTTTTAAATTTTTAAGCTCTTTACTAGTGGGACATTATTATTGTTGTATGCACTAACCCTTGCAAGTATAGGATGAATCATTTTCATTCCCCATCAAATTCTTGTGGGCAATATATGTTTCTCCACTCTTCTAAGAAGGGTTTTACAACTCATGGTAACTCTATTTTATTGTATTTTTTATTAGACTCATTATTATTTATTTTACTTCTACTTCCCTAAGAGAATGCACATTTTTGTCACCCATATTTGCTATTGTGGAGGTGTGAACACCTAAATTATTTCTAGTAAAGGAAGTCCCAATACAACATAACCAATTTCACTTTTTTGTGTGTAGATCCAAATCTATAATTTCTTATAGTAATAATATATATGAAGGTAGACTGGATTGTGATAAAGATTTCAAAATAAAATTATGGGCATATGGTTTTCATGCCCACTTTCAGTGATAAGTTATTTCAAATCTTCTCTATGTTACTATGCCTTGATTCTTAATAAAGTGTAATGATGTTTTATATGTTTACTCAATTTTTATAATTTAGGGTTGCATAGTACTTAATTTAATAATCACACTTATCAATATTTCATATTTACATGTAAGGAAAAAAGTTCCACTAAATAGTTTGGCTTTTCTCTATGGACGATAACAAATCCTTGATCAATTGGTGACCCATGTTCTAAATATTATGTAGGAGAAAGATTTATCTAGGTTAATATATTAATTAGTCTAGAATCTATTTACTCATATGACACATGGGAGGAAAAAAAATCCCAAGCCACATGATGGAAGCTTTGATTCACATAATTGAAAGCCTAGATGAAATATTTGATGATCTTTATGATTTTGGAATATGAAGCCTTAGAAGGTTCCCAACATCAGGAGTAGTAAACATGAGTGAAAGCAAATAATTTGTAAAATTTTAGAACTTTCTAGTTAATTAGAGAGGCTTCATAGTCCAAAATTTTATAGCCTCCTTAATTATTACAATAACAATCTACCAACTATCCAAAGGAGTTACATGGAAGAAAAAGGGTGACCCTAGAAGTTTAAAAACTACTAATGTCCAATCTATTTCCAACTAGAATGGTAAAGCCAAGCTAGATTTGGAAGAATGAAATATATGTAGCATAAACTCTTGTGCGGCTAAATGATAGAATTTAAAACTTGCTTAAAACCTCTAGGAATTGAAAAGCCTTATTGATATTATCTCCATCCTCACAATGAATAAGATTCATCAGAGTTTTTTTCATTCAAAAGATATTAAGAAGAAATACAAAGACAAATCCAATTGACATAAGATTGAGAAACAACTTGGCAAGTAAGTAACCAAAACCTTTAACAACCAAACATAGACCTAGACAAAGTAGGAGGGTAACCTTGTCTAATGGATCAAAATACTATAAAGAGATAAATAATTGTCCTATAAAGGTATTGTTATCAAAAGAATATGTAAAGAGGATTTGAACTATTTGAGTGAATTAAGGACCAAAGGAAAGATCTTGAAGTACAATTGATATGAAGGGGCACTCTATGGGATCATACGATTTGGAAAAATCAATTTAGGTGAATATGGAAGGATATTGAGAGTGATGAGAATATTTCATACTAAATAAATTAATATAAATTTAATGAATCTATTCTTCTTTGGTCTCACAATTAGTGACAAAATTGAATAATGTTTGAGATTCATCTCTTTGGTTATAATATTTTATGAAAAATATAATAGAGTGATAAGTTTACAATTATTAATATCATTTGATTTTCCTATCTTAATGTAGCCTTTGTTAATGATAATTCTCATTGACCAAGTTTTTAAGTCTCCAAGATATATATTGTGCAAGTTGTTGCCAATCATACCACAAAAGGTTTTATAAATATCGTAAGGAAATCCATCTAGGAAAGGGCCTTGGTCATTGCTCATAGAGAAAACTATCTCCTAAATATAACTATGACCAAAATGTTAGTGATAATGAATGCATTGTAGATTAAAAATCTACAAAGAAATCATTACAATATATTTTGTAGATAAAGTTATCCTGTAGGAGTATACTCATAGATTACAAAAAAATCCTCATGGTGTTAAAAAAAGTCTTAAATAATATCAAGAAGTGCTTGAAGTATCTAATTTCCTTCTCAAATTATTTGAATGCAATGAGATGTTTCATGATAAGATAATCCTTGGAAAAGTTATTTGAAAAATAAGTCTTCAATTTTAAGCTAGTGTTTTATGTTTTGATTTTAACACCATAGTCCATGTAGGAATATGGGTTTTTTTTGTGATTTGATTTTTAGTTTAGCCAAAGCTAGGAAACACAGTAAAAAAGATAAGCTTTAAGAGTGGAAATGGTAAGGGTAAGCTATCATGTGGTAACTTTATATGAGCTTGAATAAAAATGAGCTAGTTGTTAAATATTAAAGTAAAAAAAATAGAAGACATAGATTATGGTATCATTCCACCAAGTTATTGACCAAATACTACGTGAACAACGTGACTCTAAATTCTAGATATGTTGGATGTGTTGACTTGACCTTGTGGCTAAAATGAGATATGTTGAGAAATAATTGGCTCTTCATAACATTGAGATCTGATGACTTCTAATCAATGTGGAAATATATAGAAAACTAGTAAGATAAGACAATATCCACTAATGGGTTGACAAGAAAAGAATAACATATGAAAAAAATAAACAATGATTGAGTCAAAATCATCACTGAATTGAATCTTTTTAAGACCATATCATGCATAACCTACAAGTTTCTCTATGTGTATAACATTGTATGATCATGATGATAACTAAAGTTGGAGTTAAAAAACCTAATTGATTATGTATGCATAGGAAATCAAGCCTCTATTTCACTAAATTTTCAAAATATAGGTAATATTCCACATTTATCATGTTGCCTCTTCATTATGTTGAGAAACTTGCACCAAATTCAAGTAGAAGAAATGATTGAATTACCAATTTAATGCTAGAGATACCCCTTAAAAATATCATTATGATTAAATTAACATTAAAAAGCGCCTATAGTACCAATTGGTGGCTTGTAACATCCATGGTCAACCAAAAGATAATGCCACATGGGTAAGAGAAGGAACACCTTCACCATGACCAACCTAATAGTTAGTAGAAATATAAATAAACGATAGATAAATAATTCATCATATTACATAAAGAAAAATAATTAACACTTAAATATTTTCAAGGCAAAAGAATGTCTAAATCTAAATTCTAAAAGTGAACATCACAAATAGAGTATTTCTAAGGGAGATCATTGAGAGATTTTAGATTCAAGGATGTGCAGTTAATTTAACTAATCTAAATTATTGTGATAGGTGCTACATATCTACAAATTTGAATGTTGAGTTGTCCTAGATACCTATATCATGGCATGAAGTGTCCATCTTCCAAATTTAAACATGGGGTTTGGGATCTCCTTTCATCCAATAGAGTTGGGAAGAATGTCCTACATTATTAACTCCTAGTTGTGAAGAAACCAACATTAGCTAAGTTTTTGAAGTTGTATCCACCCTTAAATAGTTTTTGTTTGCACAGTTTGAACCATAGATAGTAAGAAAATCCTACCACATGTATTTAGGGGAGGGTTTTAAGGACATAGTATTATTGGTTTTTCAATTAACCAATGTAGACTAGAACTAGACTCTACTTTTGTTGGAGGTGGTGACTCTATAGAGAGCTGACTATAGGGATTAGACAACTAAAAATCCAATGAATAATAATTAACCTTGTGGAGTAAGAACTACTAGTGATAGCAAGTGTTCACGAGATACTAGCATTGGATTTATCAAGGGTAGTGGATTAGACCTATTTGAATGTTCACTAACTCTTTGAAGTCTATGGGAAGGTTGATCACAACATAGACTCAACATTAGGGGTGATCCAAATTAGAAATTTTAAGCTATACACGAATGACATAGCCTATACAAGAAGCTATCTAGATGAGTATGTTTGAACATGGCAAAGGTGAGCCTAAAAATTTAGCCAAGGTGGCGGCATGGATTGACTTTTTGTTATAGACTAAAAAGTTAGGAGACTAAGGTTTAACCATGTGGGGGTAGGAACGGATAAACCATTGGCCTACACTAAGAATAATCTTAACAAAGCCGACTTTATAAAGTTATAAAATTAAAAAACACCTTAATGAGGTTTTACATGACAATAAGGCTCCTGTAGGAACCAAGATTTTCCATCGTGGAGTGCACTTTTACAAGGAACTCTACCCACAAAATAACTAATTTAAGTAAACTTATCAAGCAATCTATAGGCCTCATCCAACTCTATAATGGGAAGCACAATATCTGGAGACAGATTAGAGGATTTAATTTGTAACAGGCATTCAACATGAATTTGAGCGGTGAACCATTGATGGTTTCCGTCATAGAAACAACCATACAGGAAGGGAAAGACGAGGCTATGTCATAGAAACAACATTCTAATACGGGAATAGAAAATTGCGTACATTAGTATCTTGTCAGACAATTCAAATGACAGAAGCTCAAACAATCTCAGAACCAGAAATATTTATCACTTACTTGGACTTTGCTTATCAACTACCTTGATCGATCGCTACCTCACCAGATCCACATTGATCAGCTATGCGAATAGAAAATTGCACACATACGAGACATTAGTGACACACCTTGATCAGCAAATTCAAATGACAAACCTTTCAAACAATCTCAGAACAAAAACATATTTATCAATTACTTGGACTTTGTACTACGGTATCCATATTGTTTTCTACTAAATAAGGCTCAAATTGCAGTGTTTAGCAAATTACACTCTGTACCAGGCAATTATTCTTGAATATTATACCCTTTATATAGAGATATTATGAATAAAAGCATGCACCGCATGGGAATATCATATTTCACGTGATGTAAGACACTAAAGAATTCTTTCATGATATTGATATTAAAGTCAAAGGATAACTTTCTCGATGTATACAATTTGATCGTGAAGTTAATGGACGTGTCTATTCTGGTCTAAAAAGACAGTACGGATTGACACCATCAATTTTGCAGTTAACGGTTGCAATTGACTAACCTGTCACTAACATGTTGTATGGCAGATCTGTTTTGGAACTAGAATAACTGCAACTGAAATTAATGATGGATTTTCCTTTCGTATTTTTCATTAATAATGATATTAAATTCAAATTTAAATTTTTTAATATTTATTATTTTTATGCATTATTTCATATGTTAGTTGTTATTATTACAGTTGGTATGTATTATTAATATGTTAGTTGGTATGTAATTTCTGATTGTAAGTATTGAAGGATCTTTTATGATTTTCAACTGTAATATGAACATATTTATTTTGATTAGAGTATTTGTACACACTATTTAATATGTTCGTTGGCCACATATCTACAATCATAAAGTTATGGATAATGTTATTGTGGATTTTTTGTGATTCGCATTTGTAATTATAAAAATTCTTATTTTATAGCAGTTTTTTTTCCTACAATTTGACTTTATTTTGATTAGATTGTTTTTATTCTTCTTTTTTATATATTAGTTGGCATGTGTTTTGTTACATTAAGATATGGAAAATGTTTTGATGGATTTTTTGTGATTCTCATTTGTAATAATGAAAAGTCAAAATTTATATATTTTTCGTTATATTTTGGATTTATATTGATTAGATTATTTTCATACATTATATAATATGTTAGTTGATATGTATTTTGTCACTATAGTAGAGATATGGATAATGTTTTAGTGCATTCTTTGTGATTCTTACTTGTAATGTGCAAATTCTAAACTTAAGTCTTTTTTCTCTTTATTTTGATTAGATTGTTTTTATCCTTTTTTTACAATGTTTGTTGGCATATATTTTGTCACATTATGTTATGGAAAATGTTTTGATGGATTCTTTCTGATTCTCATTTATAATAATGAAATGTCTAAATTTATATATTTTTCTATTATATTTTGGATCTATATTGATTAGATTATTTTCATACATTATTTAATATGTTAGTTGACATGTATTTTGTCACTATAATAAAGTTATGGATAATGTTTTGGTGCATTCTTTGTGATTCTCACTTGTAATGGTGCAATTTCTAAATTTAAATCTTTTTTTCTTGTATATTTTAGCTTTATTTTGATTAGATTGTTTTTATGCATTATCTAATATGTTATTTGTGATGCTCATTGTAAAGCGATGTAAAATATTTAGATGTGTTCTTTTTTATTCTCATTTATAATGGTGAAAATTTTAAATTTATATCTTTTTCTTTTATAGTTTGAGTTTATTTTGGTTAGATTGAATTTATACATTATTTAATATGTTAGTTGGCATGTATTTTGTCAGTGTAAAGCCATGGAAAATATTTTGTTAGATTATTTATGATTCTTTTTCAAGTGTAAAATTTTCAAAAATGTCTTTTTCTTTTATAATTAGAATTTATTTTGATTAATTTTTTTTATACATTGTTCAATATGTTAGTTGGCATTATTTTTGTCACCTTGAGTTATGGAAATTGTTTTGATTGAATCTTTGTGATTCCCTTTACTAAGGGTGAAATTTTTAAAAATATGTTTTTTCTTTTATATTTGGGATTTATTTCAATTAGATTGTTTTCATACATTATTTAATATGTTTGTTGGCATTTTTTTTTGTCACGTCAAGTTATGGAAATGATTTGAGGGATTCCTTTTTATTCTCATTTGTAATGGTGAAAGTCTAAGTTTAAATCTTTTTCCTTCATATTTTTTATCTATTTTGAATAGATTGTTTGTGTCTATTATTTAATATGTTAGTTAACATTTAATTTTTCAATTTTTGGTTTTGGTAAAAAAATTTATGGATTCTTTGTGATTCTCAATTATAATGGAAAAAAAATTAAATTTATATATTTTACATTTATTTTTTATTAGCTTATTTTTATGCATTGTTTAATATGTTACTTGGCATACATTTTGTCAGCATAAAGTTATGGATAATTTTTTGAATGATTCTTTATGATTCTTATTTGTGATGGTGAAAATTCTAAATTTATATCTTTCTTATTTATGTTTTAGATTGATTTTGTTTATATATATTTTATTAATTTTTATATATTTTAACACTGTTAGGTTATGGATAATGGTTTAGTGCATTATTTTTTATTCTCATTTATAATTGTGAAAACTCTAAATTTACGTATTTTCCTATTAAATTTTGGTTTTATTTTGATTGTATTATTTCTATAGATTGTTTTCTATGCTTGTATGCATTATGTATATGATTTGGTAAATAATTTTTAATTATTTTTTACAATATTTTTCATGTTTAGAGGATTATTATTTTTCATTTGTCTATAATTTATTCTTTAATTATTTATATAATTTATTCTTTAATTATTTATAAATATCTTAGTTATGGTATTCCTAGATATCAATGTATAAAATCTTTTATCTAGTCTATCATTATGTACTAGGAGTGATGGTACATTATTTTATTTATTAAATATAGTTATTTAATTTATTTTACATTATGTACTTAGGGAAAACCTATTTAGGTTTTATTCATTAGGATAAGGATAATAATAATATGTTTAAAAATTGATATAAGGTAATCAAATTTCACCACAGGCTCATCAATCTTGAATATGGAAATCATAGGCTACATCTTTTAATCAAGAAAAACCATCTTTATTAGTTTGAGTTAGTTCAATTCTAGAATTATATTTATTTGGAGTTTTCTCATAACCAATTGGCCATATACCACTTCCTCCATTACAATTGTGTTAATAAATAGAGGTACACATTAATAGTTAAATATATAAGAGATTTCATACATACTCATGCACAATTGTAGTTAGCCACTTCATGCAATTTAAAGTTTAGATTTATTATTTTTATCTCCCACAAACTACAATGCTTCCTATATTCCAACAGTCTCTCCCATAATTTCAACCACTAGTAGATTCAACATAAAATAATTATATCTTCATCTAAGTTCACTGGGCTCCTCTCCTACTATGATGCAATATGTAATGATCTCTATTTAAAAAAATATTTAGGGCTCCATGTTTTCTCACTACTAATTGAGGGATTCAATTATTTTCAACAAAACACTATGGCCTTTTCTAAGGACGTTGATTTGGCTTCTTTAAAAATCAAATGCTTCGCCTTTTTAGAGGCGGCTTCAAATTGGTAGATTATGCTAGATATTCTCTTTGATTTTGATTTCCTTCTTTGAGGATCAGATTCACCTTTTATTTTGGAGGTGGCTTCCACATTTATAGTAGGTTTGATTTCATTATCTTTGAAAATGCTTCAGACTTTTCAACTTGGGCAACTTTGCTAATAGGAAAAATATCACAAAAAGGTTTGTCAAATACATTAGTCTCCTATGGATTTATTTATTTTTGCGACCGCAACACCTTCTTGAATTAATAAGGAAACTCACATTCTTTTGTCAAATGACAACCTTTTTTATTTTGTAATGGATTAATTTTCACTAATAGTAGCAACAACTTCACTTAGGAGTTTTAAAATATGCATTTTTTAAAGAAACTAGTGGCCTTTTTTCACAATGGGGCCTCTTTAAACATGAAGTAAAAAAATTTCCTCTCAGAGATGTGGGAAATTCTTCTTTTGATAGTAAAAAAATGATCTGCTCTTTTTACAAATATTGATATTATTTTTAACAATTTTACCCAACAAATGATCTACTCAAATCTAATAGAAAATATAGGATTGAAGAAGAAAAAACAAACCTTACAATATACAGATCAGAAATTAAAAAACTCATCATAAAAATTTAAATCAACAAAGCTTTAATAAATATGTTCATGAACAAATAAAAAAATATGGGAAAGATATAAATAAACTTGAATATTTAATATTGATAGTATTCAACTACTGAAGAAGCAACCTACAAATAAGAAAAAATACCCATAATCTTTGTTGCAAATTCAAGTAATAAAAGTAGAGGACTTGCTAACTAGCAAATATTAAAAATGAACCATTGATCATGCATCAAATGTAGAGAAAGAATAGAAAAAACTTGCAGATAGCTACCAATTAATTCATGCATACATGCATATTATTGTCTGCCAAAGTTTAAGCTAAAAGATGACCATAGTCTAATATGCATTCAAAAATAAAATAAAAGAATGTTGTTGGTCATGAATCAACATATTTGAAAGCGATCTATCATGCATGAATAAATATAAGAGTTTTTGATCGTGCAATCTTCAATCTTACCTTGAACAAGCAACAGGGATGAGTCCCAACTAGTTTCTCAAGGAAACAAAACTGGCTATAAGAAGAGATTTGGTGAATATGTCCATGAAATTCTCAAAGGTAGGACAAAATTGTAATTCTACTAGTCCATCTTGAACTAGATAATAAATGAAATGATAGTGGATCTCAAAGTGTTTTGATCTTGCATGAAACAATAGATTCTTAGTTATTGCAATAGTACTACCATTATCAAAAAAAAATAATGGTTGGAGGTTCCCAAACCAAATGAATATCCTCTGACATCCTTTGGATTCATATGTCTTGTCAACTTTTTCTGATGTTGTAATATATTCTGCCTCTATGAAAGAGAGAATCATAGTTGCCTATTTTATAGTAATCCATAAAATAACTTTAAAAACAGATGAGAAAACATAATCATAGGTGAATTTTCTATCATCCATGAAACCAACCCAATCAAAATATGTATAACGAGCTAGATCAAACCTTCCATTAAATTAATAGTGAATGCCACAATTATGTGTGCCACTCACATAAATTAGGATTCTTTTTGCAACAATACAATGAGTCTCATATGGATCCTTCATTAATTGAGAGATGAGGCTTACAACACACATAATATTTCATCTAGTAGTAGTGAGGTGCATGAAGCTCTAACCACAATTTTATATATGATTGCATATATCTTGGAACTTGAATCTTTTTTTATTAATTTCTCACCAAGGGCTACAGGGGTGGAAATTGGGTTGCATGAAATCACTCTAAACCTCTTCAATAAATTAGCTACATATTTGATTTGATAAATTGACAAACCTTTAGATTGTTGTTGCATTTTTGCACCAACGAAATAATGCACGAGTCCCAAATTTTACATCTCAAATTCTTTTTTCACTTCTTCTAGAATTTGTTATTAACTATGCAAATAAGATTATCAACATAAAGGAAACCAATGAGAATATCATTAGCAACATTTTGGATATAGAAGGTTGGCTCAAAGGGACTTTGGTGAAATCCCTTCTTGAAGAAATAACTATCAATCCTTGCACCCTAGGCATGTAGAGCAATCTTCAACTAATAGAGTTCCTTTCTAAACTTGTAGACCAATTTTTCTTCACTTGAAATTTCAAAGATCGTAGAATAAATCAAAGAGGATTTATCATTAATATAACCATTCAAAATGGTTAATTTTACACCCATATAATAAATAATCACTTGTGTTTTGGAAAAATAGCCAAGATAATCTTGACTATATCAAATCTTACAACTAGAGAATTTTTTTTAAAATGATCTACTTTATGTATTTTTATGAATCCCTTGGAAACTAATCTTGCCTTGTAACTTTTCACAAAACCATCAACATGATATTTCACCTAATAGATCCATTTGCCACTAAATACTTGTTTGTTTATAGGAAGTTACACTGATTCCCATGGAGTAGATTGTTTAGAAACTTTCACTCCAAAGAAAGCTTGGAGTCATCAAGGCTTCAATGCCTCATATTGGTGTATTTGGTTGTATTGTATATGTTTATGTTCTAGACCAAAAGTGAAAGAAGTTGGATGCAAAATCCCAATTTTTGTTTCTTTGTGGGCTATTATGATGCAACTAAAATTTACAAATTTTATAATCCTAACACAAAGAAATGCATTATTAATGTAGTTATTGATGAAGGGGGTATGGGAATGGTAAAAAGGTGTTAAAAAAACCACACCATTCATCATTGGCATTGAAGATAGATTTTGTTCCTCCTCTTCCCACAAGCTCAAGAGGAAGTTCAAGCTCTAATGATAGGCCAAGGTTGTGCCCTCCAAGATATAAACATCCATGTTCTCTAGATGGCACAATTTTAGATGATATCTCAAGTCTAACATCAAGTCCAAACTCTTTACAAAAGTACAAAGCTTAAATGAAATTTATCAAGAAGTTGTGGTATCAATTGAAAAACTTGATACAACAATTAATAATAACAGACTATTAAAACATAAAATTATTTTTTATTTATTAAATCAATATCAAGAAACATTGAAGAATAGCTATAATTTTAAGAATCGCATATTTACCAGAAGTAAGATGGAGCGTATAGGTAGGAGAGCTAGGGTTTCAGAATAAGAAGCTTCTGGAGAGAATGATGAGGACGATGAGATTGACGGTGAAGATGCAGCTCCCCACTTTGGCTTGTTCCTGTGTGTGGATGATGTGGCTAGTGTTCTTTTTCCTGGGGTTTCTCTTGTTTGCAGTTCGGGAGATGCCTGTTTGGGGTTCAGAAAGACGGAGGGAGAGGATGTGTCTGTTGCAGATTGGTCACGTGGATGCCTTGCAACTGTTGTTGATGCCAACAATGTTTCAGTGTTGTTGGCATTTCTACTTGGCTTGGTGGTTGTTGTAGTCCTTGGCGTTTGTCTGTTCTGCTCCCCCCGTGGACCTCGTTGGCTTGGGAATGTCATGCTCTTGGTTTTTTCCCTCGTCTCTGTTCCGAGGTTTTCCTGTAGCGCTGTGTGGTGGGTTGTAAATGGGGCTGAAATGAAAGGGTGTGCGCCTTGTAGCATTTCAGTGAACGGGAGCCGAAGGGGTGTTTGGAACCTGGTGGTGTTTTTGTTGATGCCAATGGTTGTGCTCCCCCTTTGGTTTTCATTTTGGTGGCTTTCCCTCTGTCTAGGGTTTGGGTTGTTCGACTCCAGGGGTCTCAGCCCCTATTTTTGGCTTTTCTCCGACTGTCTCCCCTTTCTTGTTTGTGTCACTTTTATCTCATCCCTTTAGATTATTCTGTCTTTCCTCTATCTTTTATTGAGGTTGAGATGGTGGGTATTGGAGATAATCGGTCTCCTATCGAGGTGGAGATAGAGGCTGCAGTTTTTGTTGATAAAAGCTGTGGGGAGGCCGTTGTCCTTTTGTGTATTGGATGGCCTACTTTAGAGATTGGGCTAATGGGTTTCCCCCCTTTTATCCCTATTGAGGCAGCGATATTGGGGGTCTTATTTTCTCAGATCTATACGTTGTCTCTCTTTTTTGGGAGGCTTTATTTATTGAGACTAGTGGTTTATTTGTTTTTTACTCCTGGTTGTTGAGTTTCTATCCTTATTCTCCTACAGAGGTGGAGATCTTGGTGGTGTTTATTTGCTTGGGAGCTATCTGGTTCAGGCCTCGTATTCAGCTAAAGGTTATGGGTGCCTTTTTAAAACCCTTTGTTCCAATTCAGTGAAATGGGTTTTTTCTTAACTTGTTGAATTTTGTTTTGCAGTTCGAAGTTGTTCTTCTTACTGGCTTCGTCTTGGTGGTTATGGGCGCCACTTCAAAACCCATCTCTTCAGGCTATGGGAACCTAGTTTTTCTCGAGGTAGGTGATTTTCTGGTTGTTGGATCTGTGCTTTCAATTTTTTTTCTTCTTCTCCTATAGAGGTGGAGATTTTGATGGTACTTATTTGCTTGAATGCTATTATTTTAAGGCCTCTGTTTCAGCTCAAGGTGGTAGATGGAACCACTTCAAAACCCTTTTTTGTGGTTCTAG
Organism: Cryptomeria japonica; assembly: GCF_030272615.1. Lineage (NCBI taxonomy): Eukaryota > Viridiplantae > Streptophyta > Pinopsida > Cupressales > Cupressaceae > Cryptomeria > Cryptomeria japonica. The sequence continues at coordinate 168,602,914 of NC_081415.1, forward strand.
GAGCCACTTCAAAACCTAGTTCTAAGGTTAGGGAAGCCTTTCAAAATCCCCTTGTTTTTTTATAGCTTGTTTTGTCTGTTATGTCTAATCTTGTCTGGGTGGAAGTTGATAGTTTTCAAGGGGCCAGTTTAGACTGTAGTTGTTTTTGGTTATGGGATAGACTAGCTTTTTGTTGTCCAGAGTCTTTGTCTCAAGTTAAGGGAGTTAGGAACATCCCTGTTACTTGCCTGAGGATGCTTGTTAACCATCGTCACTATTTCTTAAGTTTGAGGTTGTAGCCTAGTCGGTGTGCGCATCATATTTTGTATTGATCATATCTTAAGTATTTGGCTGGCTCTTTCTTCTTGTGGCAGTGCTAGTGTTTGGCTGGCTTTTGTCATCTCAACTATGTTAGGGCTTCTGGTTTTCATGGCTTGTTTTATTTGGCAGCGATGTACTACGGGTTCCAAATCCTGGTAAAATCTGAGGGTTTTGGGTCCCTTCAAAACCTGTTGTAAGGGGTTTCTTCAAAACCTATTTTTCCCATAATAAAAAACATTAAAGAATAGCTATATATAGAAGGGATTTCATGCATATTTATTTTTTTAAAACCCTTATTTTTAAGTCTAGAAACTATAGTTCTTCTTCCTATATGAAATGAGAGTTAATAATACTCCAGCTCCATAATGATTCAAAATCTTCTACCTAGATGTTTATCCTTAATTCCATCGATTGATGGGTAAAGTTGTAAATGCCAACCTATGGAAGTTGGCTTAACCAACACACACTAAGCTTTGACAACTTAGGTGGCTAGTGTGGGCCCATTCCTTCTCCCAAATTCATTGTGTCTAATCCTATTCAGTACTGTTAATATTTTAATTCAAACTTTATTTTGACCTAATGGTTCTCATTTATGTCACCGCAGTCATGGAATGGTTTTATACTGCTCAAGGATTTTTACAGCCTAGCAGAACACAATCTGATAATTGTCAAATATCATAGATAAAAATACTATTGTAGATAGTCAATCAAAAAGTGGAAGCGCAGACATTGCACATGAATGGGTTTTATGAAATCCCTTGAAGAAATATGGTCTCATGGAATGTTGTGATTGTAGGGTATCAAGAAGATCTATTTCTTGAAAAGGATTTAGACAATTTTAACCAAATGAGATGGGCAGGTCTAAAGCTAGACACTGCAACCTTTGCCAGCTTCCTCTCAGCCTCTGCGAAAATGGGAGCTTTGGAAGAGGGAATGGACATCCATCTCAAGAATTTATTGAGATCTTGTAGCTGCAACTACCTTGATTGACTTTTAAATATCTATGCAAAATGTGTAAGCATAGACAAGGCACATGAAATGATTGACAGAAGTCCATGATTCCAGGATATACAAAATCTAAAAGCATAGGAAAGGCACTTGACATATTTGACAAAATGCCTCAAAGAAATATCTTCACATGGAATGCCTTGAATGGGATATTAACAAAAGATTTCATTTATATCCACCAAGTTCTATAAAATATCACATTGGACTTGAGCCATGGGAAGTTCCAATGATTGAGTTCTAATATTGAGTTTAGTGGCAGATAGTTTTTGAGCGTATCAATAACTTTTCAATGCTTTACAATTTTTAAGGATTCCCTAGAAACAACATCATATTATCGACATTTCTAAATGCAACCATGGATACCCACTTCCTCAATTTATTCTTGTGCAAAACAAATACTCTCCCATGTTCTTCCATCATGACCTACCCAATGGTTCTAAAGGACATTTTTGTTCATTTGTAAATAACAATGCAAGTTCTCTTTCTTACCATAGGGATTGTTTATTACCAGTAAACCTAGTCATCCCTAAAGGACTATTTTACAACAATCAAGCAACATTATACTTCGAATTTTTCTCAAAAACTAAATTCAACCTTTCTTTGTGGGGTTTCCATAGCCTCACTTTGATTTTCTTACAAATTCTCCATTAAATGTTTTGGAGAATGAGATGGTAACAAAAACACAAATTAATTAAATTATAAGGCTTCCAAAAACAACAATTTAAATGCATCAAGTAAACATAAATATTCCACCCATGCTTCTCATGGCACTAATACTTGTACTTTTAAATCTTCAACATATTAGGCTGGGGTCCAATGGAGGGGGGCATACTAAAATGAGCTGCTAAGATTTTTTAGGAATATTTTAATGTTGGCAGTCTCATGAATTTTGTATTGCATTTCAGCTAAAAATTTATGCTCCTAAATTTAAGGATGTTAAGAGTGTCATCTTTAGTTTAAACTCTTCAAATTAAGCAAGTTGGTTGTAAACAAATTTCGTTTAATCTCAAAAATTTAGATGATTGACAAGTGGCATAAAATATTCCTAAACTAGTGAGGCAATTTCTAGGCCCACCCCATTTTCGCCTGCTTAAAATTATATGCCTAAAACGAAAGGCCTCCTTTTTTTTGGGAAAAGATTCTAAATCATCTCGTAGCAAAAAAATAATTTCTTCATGGGATGACCTCTTCCTTAAAAATAGAGCTCAAGCCCCCTCCATGAGACCCCTGTCTTAGTGAAGCAATTTGATCAACTCAAGAACAAAGTGGATGTTATCTCTGCAACTTTGATTCAATTACATTAAATAGATGCTTATTATAAAAAAAGGATTGAAATTATTAACTATAGTCAATGGGCTGTTGAAATCTTGGTAAAGTTCAATGGTTCTTAATGAACCCATCAAGGATCAAGTCTTACTAAGTGCATGGCTCCAACATCTTGAAATAGGATGAGGTTAAGATCATGCCTTGGGTGAATTTGGTAGAATGGATACCCCTTAGTCCTTGGCTCTTACGATAACTCTTGTTCTCTACCAATAAAGAAATAGGAAGAGAATTTTAATCTTTCATATATATGAAAAAGGGAAATTTTTATCTTTATTATCCAGAGAAGAATAAGAAAGCAACTTTTAACAATGTCAATGCTACTTAATTTAATGAGACGACTTAACTGATCAAATGGTTTTTCTAGGATATTTATAATCTCAACATTTCCTTTAATATTTGTGTTGTGTTGATTTTTGATTCCTTAGGCTCTCCTTGTTATTTTCTATATCATTTTATTAAAAAAATTGTGAGATGTTCTATCTATACATTTTTGAGTAATGAATTTTTAATTTATAATGCATACGAAAGACTGGTTTTACCTAACTTCCTATAAACTAATTATAGCTAGCTATGTTAAATTCTACATTTTATTAGTATTTGGACAAATCTCTCCTTACACATACCCTTGCATAAATCCTTGAATCTCCCTAAACAATTAATTCATATAAGAATTCAATTTTGTTTTAGTGAAATTTCAATCTACTCCAAGATTGTGCATATTTGTGCTATTATTGAAGAAGACTAAAAATTCTAAAATATTGAAATTTATTGGATTTTAAGATCTAACAAATCAAAACAATTGACAATTTTTCAAGAAGAGGCCTACACCATTTGACATCTTTGGTCCTCCATTAAGGGCATTATCCCTTTCTATTTTATTAGAGAATTCTACTAGAAAGAATCCTCTTGAGAGGAATTTTAGTGTACATAAGAATCCCCTATTTGATTTTCAATTTAATTTTTCATTTTCCTTTTGCAGGATAAGACCCAATAAAATTTATAAGTCAAGATGAATTTCATTCTCTAGGCACACATTGTTAGATGAGGATCTTGATTGATGGAATAGAATTATTCTTAATTTTTCCTAGCCTCACTTGCTCCTCTAATGCTGATTTCCTTTCTTGAAAGGTGGAAGATTTCTTAGACTATTTCAGGATCTATTTTCATGAACATTATTAAAAAAATATTTTGTTGAGATATGATTGATTATGAAAAAAAATATGACACTCTTTTCTTTCCTATTTACCCCTCATGATATTCATGTATTCTTTCTATATAATTGTACATCTTCCTTTGGAGCCATTCAAATTAGAAAGATTCTTCTTGCCTTTTTGTGCAAATTTTCTTGAAAATTTTCCTAACCATTATTAGTTTATTTCTCCATTAAATTTTTCATCAAATTCATAGTGATTATGCTAATGATGATTCACCAAACCCTCAAAATTGGTTTATAATTTCTTTCTCCAATTCACTCACATGTAGTGAATATTTGAATTATTTATATAGTTAAATGGAATATCTTAAGAACTCATTACATATTAAGATGCTATAGTTGATTGGGGGCAGTGATTGGGGACTAATATGTGCTTTTGTTTTTTGTTGTTCCTCTCAATGTTTTTGATAAAGATAAATGGGTTTTACATGGATCTGAAACCAAGAGTTTTAGAGAACTTGGCCATCATCCAATCAAATAGAAACAACAAGCAAAATAGAGGAACACCCCAGACTGAACACAAAAGCAAAAAGAAACAACAACCAACAAAACAAAACACAGACAAACACTCAATTAAGCGAGTGCACCAACTCCTTGTTCTTCTAGATGGTAGACCTGTTGATTGTCTCCAATTCCTCCATAATGAACTTGGAGGTACCCTTATTGTTGCTCCTACATCTAGTGCTGGAACTAGGGCCCGTAGTTTAATTGCCACCAACAATAGAGTCTTCACCACCTAGATATTTCTTTCTATTACTATCATCAGGATCACTATCGATAGGATTCGATCTATACTCCACCACCATGGCATTGATCTTTTCCAGCCCCTCTATACTATTATTCATGGCCTCCTTGCTTATGTCAACTAGATTCTTAAGATTATTCTTGATCTCCTCCATAGACTACTCAATCTTCTCAATTCTTTTCTCATGTTTACATTTCATAACCTCAACATCATGGGAAAGCTTCTAGGTCATGATCATGAGCTTCTTGGTTTTACTAGGCTTAGGTGAATTATTGAAGATATCAATTATCTCCTTAATCTCCTCTTTGAGCATATCAATCTCCTTCTCCACCCACTTCTAGCAGTTCTCCTAGCTTGTAGTCACTTGCATCACCAGATTCATCATAGAAGTTTCCTTCTGTAAACCACTATCGACATCTTTAGGCAAAGTCCCTTGCTTCTCCTTCATGACATTAAGAGGAATGTCCAATTTTATTTCCTCGTCCAAGGTCTTGGGAGCATAGTCTTTAGCAACCAACTTCTTCTTTTTGGTATAAGGCTCGGTTTTAGAAATCATCTTGCTAGTTGATTTATATTTACTTGCAGCCCATCAGGGGGGGTTCTTGCTGCTATGGGTTCTAGGAGTGACCAACATCTCACCCTCTTCAACCAGCTTATAATTAGGGTCAACAAGGGGTTTGGCGCTCCCACTATCTTCCATTTCCATATCCAAATCAAAGACATCCCAAACATTGGTATTAGGGATTTGGCCTTTCTTAGAGAGAGAGGGCACAACTTCAAGGGCTTTGGCATACTCCATAATGAGCATAATAACCCCTTCATGGAGGACCGTATTATTTGGATTCTCAACATGTTTTTCAAGACTATTCTCCAAAGAAGAAACCAAATAGAAAGGATTCAAAATAACTTTTCCATGCCTAAAGTGATTCAAGATCGTAAAATGATAAGAAACAATACTTGCATATCTGCCATCAAGTGTAATGTACCTCATGATGAACTTGGCCATGTCCGCCCATGGAGCCATAAGATCCTTTCTATTGTAGCCACCATCAACCATTTTATTAACTCTTGAATGCTCCTTATCTTTATCAAAAAAATTTGCCATGTCTTCCTCCCCTATTTTTCTGTCTCTGTGAAACCTTCTGCCATTCATAGCCAAACCCTTAACCATAGCCACCAGGGTTTCATCCAACTGATAATCAGCACCATAGGCCCTCAAAAATCCTTTCTTCCACCCGTTGACAAACATTTCTATGAGCAGACAAGAAGGGTCATGGAATCTTTCCAAGAAGGGAACCATTCCCCCATCAACAATTTCCTACCATATTTCCTTATTTTTCTTCCATATATTAAAACTGGGTTGTTCATTCCTATTCTTGTCCCCACCCATAATGGTCACGGTCACCAAAAAGAAATAGGAAATGGGCCACACAAGATAATTCTCCAAATAGAAGTAGGACAGGGGCCGCACAAGAAGATGAAAAATCCAGGCAGAAGGGAAGTTTCTAGATTACCAGATAGGAAAATCAAAAGGAAAGTATTTCCCCAACAACTTAATCAAATCATGATTTTTCTTCATTGGTTACCACAAGTGGATGGTATCATCATATGCTAGGTCGTACAAGCTTTTTGGGAGAGAGTCCTGATCGCTCCACCATTTTGCCCCCACATATCCCACTACCATATTAGCCAATAAATCTATCGCTTTATTGCCTTCCCGAAATACGTGAGAAATTTTGAATTCATCCATTTCTTTAATCATATCACATAAATATTTGATCAAGTTAGCAATAGTCTAGCTAGGATCCGTATGCCCATTCAAACAATTGTTAATATTGAGTGAGTCAGATTCCAGCGAGACCTTTCTAAAACCTTCCCTTTTAGCCATGTGTAGCCCAAAATGGGTAGCGCTAGCCTCTACAAAATGGTTGGACTGGGTGCCTAGAGGGAGTGCCACTGCAGAAACCATTAGACCTATATGATTCGTAGCCACTCCCCCACACCCTGCCAACCCAGGGTTACCATTAGTCTCCCCATCCACATTGGTTTTCTATGGCATCCCATAGAGGAGGGATACCATAGAACATTTTTTCTGAACTATTTAATTTTGTGCATAGTAATGGAGATATTCCAGTCAATTTGCCACCATTTGATAGTATCCAACTCCTCTTGAAAAGTAGGGAGGGGATGGTCATTCCTTCTACTGGGGTAGGAGTGAAGAAAATTCTCCTTGATAGCATTTCTGATTCTAATAGCCACAACAAGCGCATGAGATTCCAAATCTCTAAAAACACTATTATTTCTTTCTTTCCATATAACCCAAGCAATATGAGGAAGAGACATGTTCTATAGGACTCCCAAAGCCTGATTGTCAAAGGGGCACTTCCATTCAAACCACAACCTTTGAACAGAATCATGGAAGACCCAATTAGTGTTCAAGATATCAAGGAAGAAACTCTAGATATCCATGGAAAAAGAGTAGTGCAGCAACAAATGACCAACATTTTCCTCCGCTTCTTTGCATAGGATGTTGGTATTTGCATGAAGATTGCATTAATGATATATTATGTTGTCGTTGCTGATAATCAAACTGGTAATGGTATTTATGATATTGCTAATATTGTTGTTATTATTGATATTGTCTTGTAACTGGTAGGAAGATCTTTGAGGAAGATGTTGTAAACTGGTATGTTAAGTTTGTGAGTTGAACCGGTAAACCATTGTATAAGGTTAAACTCTTTCTATGTAATCTAACCGGTAAACCCTACTGGTTATTTTTGTTAAACCTTAACTGATCAAGTTTGTTGGTTTAAGATCTAATGATGAGTGGTATTGATACCGACATGTGTGATCATTGTATGAGGATAAGTTTAGATTAGTTTGTCACATTTGTTTGATTGTCTAGGGAATGAGCAAAATGGATTGCATCTAATGCAAAGCACATGTTGAGTTACAAATCCGATGAAGCGGTGATCATGGAGGGGTTGGAATTTTCTTGAAGAATGTGAAGAGATTGTTATGATTTCTAATGGTCAAGATTGTACCAACTTTTTTGTAATCTCAATGATCAGAATTAGGTTTTTGTTATGTTATCGACCTAATTTTTTTGTACTTAAGGTCGATGAAGTTTTTTGTAAAAATTGTTGGCAAGATTGGTAGAAACTAGTTAAGTGTGTAGTTGCCTAACCGGAGAATGGAACTGCAGTTTGTGTAGAAGAAGATTGAAGCTTAAGAAGGATCTGATCAAGCAAATGTAGTGCTATTCAGATAGATCAAGACAACCTACTATTTTCTAACAATTACAATAGAAGTGAAATCTCCTAACCGATTAAGCTCTAACAAGCTTGGTTGCTTCTTAAATCCTCTAACAAGGTGGTCGATTAGCTTGGGTTCTCAAATCCTCTACCGAGGTTACTCCTAACAGAGTATTTTTCTTTTTATCAAGGCATTTTGTAAATCCCTTAACTAGGTGATTCCTAACAGAATCAGTTGTTAACAAGACTTATTGTAAAAGCTTTAACAGGCTTGGTTCCTAATAGGGAAAAATTTAGAACAGTTCAGATAGCTATCTTGTAAGTCTCATTTTACTATGGTTTTTACCTATTTGGGTTTTCCATGTATAAACATTTGTGTCAGGTGGTGAATTTTTTTGTGGTTATGATCTTATTTGTTGATTTGATTAACTTTTGATAAGGCATGATAACTAGAAGCATTGGGAGATGAAGTATATTGAGATCTATGATAGCATTTTGATGTTTACAATATTGAAGTTGTTTATTGTTAATTTGTTATAACAATTAACTGGTTGATGTTGAGTATTGATCTTGAGAGTGAAAGTTTACTTTGTGTGTTTGAGTTTGAGTTTGAGAAGTTTATTATCTATTTTTCAGTTTATTGATTCACCCCCACTCTTAGTATTCTACCAAATACTTATTCTTTTATCATACCATCAATTGGTATCAGAGCATCTCAAGTCCTCTTTAATCCAAAAGCCTAATAGTTTGAGGAAAAGATCTGCTAGATCATGATGAAGAAGGAATGTCCAAAGTTTAACAAAGATAGGTATAAGATATGGAGTGACAAAATGAAGATTTACATTAAGAGGCTTGGTAGTCAGTATTGGGTTCATGTAGAAACTAAGTATATTACACCTATTGGAACTCTAACTAATGATCAGAACAAAGAACAACAAGAAAGTAATCAAGCATTAGAGGCTATTATCAGTTTTCTATCTAATGCTGAATATGTAGATGTTCATGGTCTTCAAACTGCATATGAAGTATGGAAAAAACTTGAAGAGATTTATAGCTGTGATGAACATGTTAAGATTGCTAAAGAGGATAGTCTAAGAGAAAAGTTTGATGACATGAGAATATTTGAATGTGATAATATCCAACAGTATGGTCAAAGGATAAAAGAGATAGTTGATGAAATAAAGAGTGCAAGAGGGAAAGTGGAAGATGCCGAGGTGATCAGTAAAGTATTGAGAACCCTCCTACCGTTCTATGCTATTCGAGTTGTAGCAATTCAGGAGCTTAAGTCCATTGACAAAACTAAGGTAACTCTTGACTCTATCATTCGCAAACTTATTGCTTTTGAATTAAATGGCTATGATGGTAGTGTATAGAAATCAGAATCCGCATTCAGAGATTCTATCTCTAACCCATCTATGAGAAAAAGTTGAGATGCTAGTCATGGTTATGAATCTAGATCCAGCAGAGATGTTGATGATGAAGATAGCCTAGTGGAACTTCAATCATTGTTGGCAAAATGACTACCTAGAGGCACTGACAAATATAGAGGTAAACTACCCTTAAAATATTTTGCATGCAACAAGATTGGTCATATAGCAGCTAACTGTCCTAATGGTGGAAATGAATACAAGAGAGAGAAATTCAAGAAGTATAAGGGCAAAGGCAACAGAGATTGTCTTATTGCTATTGATAGTGGTATTACCGATGAAGAATCTGATGATGATGCGAGTGAAGATATTGTGTTTGTAGCTATTAATGATGAGATATTAGATTAGAAGGCACTAGTGTCCAGGGTGGATAACTCTAATGATTGGATCATTGATAGTGATTGTTCACATCATATGACTAGTAAATGGAGAAAATTTCTTTCCTTGAAGGAATTTGATGGCGGTGTTGTCAAATTTGGTAATGACTCACCCTGTTGTAACATCCTAAAATTGCGACACTTGCAATTTTGACCGCATTTGGGTCTTCACGATAGCGATGCAACCCTGAACCTGAATGGAGACCCCAAAACTTGTTCATGACATCAAAAACTGCAATTTTCAGCACCCTGGCCTGATCCTCCTTGCACCCTACTGTCCTTGGAGGTGGGACCATGGCGCCTAGCGCCCTGGTCCCTGGCCCTATTTTTGGGCCCAGTCTCTTTTGGGTCTCAGGTCTTTATATTTGCAAATTGGAAAATAATCTTCCCAGGTCGGCCTAAGGTCGGAAAAATCAATCTTTTAACCCTAATTGACAAGTATATAAACTACATTTCCTCTCCCATTTTGGTGGATGAAAAGAGGAAGGACATATGTGTACAAGACGCAGAAACGATATTCAAGCATTCAAGCATTCAAGCATTCAAGCATTCAAGCATTCCTTCAAGCAATTGATCATTCTATGTCTCCATTCAAGGCTAAGTGTTGCATTCAAGACAAGGATTCAACCATTGAAGAGGAGATCATTTACAACTTACAACATACAACAACATTTTCACCTTCACATGTAAGAATATAGACATTCTTACAACAAGGTATTGGTACTTTATTACATTACAATCATTTACATTTACAACTTTCTCATTTCTTGGTTAATTCCAAAACCAGGGTTTGACCTAAGGGCAAACCCCTAATCCCTAACCCCCCAATCGTCCCTGCTTTTCTGTGTGTAGGTTGCAGGTACGTGGTTGTAATTGAAGATCTGGAATCCTTGTGCAGAGATGAACAGATCTCCCTTCGTTTCGCGGATTTTTCGGAGGACCGTGTGCACGCCAGGCGCCATCGTCCCATCAACTTTTGCTCAAATTTGCAGGATAGAACCGTCTCGACATTTTACTACTAATTCTAGGTCCGCAGCTTCATCCTATATTCCTATCTCTGTTTATAAGTGAATCTTTCTCACTTTTTATGCATTCCTAGCTTAATCCTTCTATCTACATTCTTTACAAAAGAGGGTAGCCTTGTTGTCACAACCCTTGAAACTCATTTAGAATCCAATCTTGCATTGTGTGGGATTGGATCTTGTGGGTTTCAACCCCTCTTTTGAATGTAAAGTCTCCCCTAATTGAAAACCGTCAATCCTAAGTGACCCCCTTTCCCCTTGGAGTGGTGGGGGGAACACTTAGGGTTCGCTCACGATTTTCCGCTTTACATTTTGGTGAACCCACCGTGAACATCCTTTCTGATTATTCATGGTTAGACCTGAAAATTGGATGCCTTGATTACATTTCCATGTTTGATATTTTGCAAAGTTTAGAGGTTAATTGCATAAAAACCCTAAATTTTCTCTTTTTAGTAATTGAGCTTGTGAAATGTTTAATTGTTAATGCTTGTTTCAGATCTACCCTTCTACTGCAAATTATCAAATCATATCTGTGCTTTAATTTTGAAAATTAAGTGGTTAAGTGTTAAAACCCTAATTTTTAAAACCCTCTTGATTCAGCATTTGACTGATGATTTCACTGATTAAAACACCTCCAAATCGGCTGTAACTTTGGATTCCGCAACAAAATCATAATATCTCTCATCCTTGAAAATTTGGAAAAAAGTTGCGAGGACTGTGTGCACCCCAAGCGCCATCGTCCCCGACATTTTTTCTGAAATTTTGGGAGTTAGATCTTACTATATTTTTCTGCTAAAATCCAGAATTTTGGCTGATTTTATCAATTCTAACACTTTCAAAATTAAAGTCAAAGTTGGTCTAGTGATTGCTTGGATTAAGGCTCCTAATCATTCAAAAATTGTTGAAATTGAAATTTTGTGTCAAAATTGTGTTCTTACTGTCCTAAATCTGAAAAGTGTGTTGGCATTCATTCAAAATTTCAGTGCTTTATTCAAATTTTTTGTAATTTGTGACTTTTGAAATTAAGTGTTTAATTACAACAACTTTGATTTCCGCTTTCAAAATTGAATTTTGCGTGAAATTGAGTCAACTTTTAAAATTCAAAACTTGCATTGCTTTTGGTAGTCCCTCTAAAATCATAAAATTCAAAATTTCAGTTTCCCTGTCTTTTTCAAAATTCAAATTTTGCATTTTTCAACAATCTTGGTAGGGTTCAATTTTGAGATTGCAACTTTAATTTGGCCTATCTACAGATCGTGAAATCACTCAATTTTTTCAGATTAGCTTTAAAATCATCATAACTGTCATCCCTGCAAATTTTGAAAAAAGTTACGAGGACCGTGTGCACTCCGAGCGCCACGGTCCCTGACATTTTTTCTGAAATTTCGGGAGATTGTCGTGATTGCATTGAACAACTTAAATCTAGGAGATTGGCTGATTCTACTAAAATTTGCTACCTCTAAATTCAAAATCTTCTCTCCCTCTCTAGTGCATGAGTTTTACAACAATAAGCCCTACTTACACTATTCCCGTTAGATGAAGCCTTAGAATTAAGTCTTTCCAAGGTTTAACTACCGAGGAGATGGAACCTAATTTGAATAGCCTTTTTAACGAGGACACGGGTAATTCCTCTAATCCTCTTAATGATGAAGAAGCTCTCCATGGGGTTTCTATAGAACAACTTTCGAAATTGGATAACCAATTTGATGATTTTCAGCAATGGATGTCTCAAGAGTATCCCGATAGTCAAACTCTTTCATTAATTGAGGGTCTAAAATGTATGGTTCAAAGTGATAAGAATGGAATTGATATTTTGTATGGTATTGCACACATCGTAGATTTGAATGTGATGCCTATGAAGAGTTGTGCTAAAACTTTAGGCTATACACAACCTCCCACTCAAGTTAATCATTCTATTCCTTTGACAACTTCTATTGCTAGCATACCTACCTTTACATCAAACATAATGACTACTTCTATACAAGACATTCCCCCTATGATCACCAGTCATGGGGGCAATCCTTCCTCTTCAATTAACCCTCTTCCTTCATTTAATCCGACTTCTTCATTCATTCCTTCAATGAGTGTTCCTATTACATCTCCACAAATGAACATGACGCAAGGGGGCAATTCATTTAACCATTCCATTCCTCCTTGTAGTGCTCCTCTTTTCCAATCATCTCCTATGACTAACTATCATAGTGTCCTGCCACCTTACTCTCAATCAATACCTTCTTTCAATAACATAATACCTCCATCACAATCTAACACGTCTAATATGAATTCTTCAACTGAAGCGACCATTAACAATCTTGCACAAACTGTCTCTTCTTTACAACAACAAATTGCCTCTATGAATCAATCTAAGTTTAGTGTGCCCACATTTGATGTTGCGAGCCCACTTTCTCTTAACATTGTTCCAGCTATCCCTCCTAAACATGTTGAAATCCTGCATTTGGAGCTTTATAATGGTAAAGGTGATCCTCTAACACATGTTAAGACTTTTCAAACAATATGTACCGATTTTGCTTATGACCAAAGGTTGCTTGCAAATCTGTTTACTAGAACGTTAAGAGATAAAGCAATACAATGGTATTGCTCGTTGCCTTCTTATTCTATTACTTCTTTCGAACAACTTGCAAATGCTTTTATTCAACAATTTCAAAACAATATAAGTCCTAAAGTTACTTTGATTGATTTAATGCATTGTAAACAAGGTGTTAAAGAAAAAGTGACTGATTTCATTAGTAGATATAAGAATTTGTATGCTCAAATCTCTTTTCCAGTGCCTGACAATGATATTCAAAGAATCTTTATTTCTAATTTACAAAAAGATATTCGAGACAAACTTCTATTTTCTGAGTTTACCTCTTTCCAACAGTTGTGTGCAACTCTTCACAATTATCAACTGACTGTGAGTCAAATGGAACAAGCAAATCCTATGGCTCCGAGTGATAAGGGTGATAGTAGTCAACAACCATTTGGGAAGTTTAAACCGAACAGAGAGTCCATTAAATTCAATGAAAACATCATCAACAACAATGTGAATGCAGCATCAGGTGTGCCTCCTATTTCTAAGTTTTTCAAGAAAGAAAGAAAGTTTACTCCTTTGAATGAATCATTGCATAGTTTTATGAATAAGTTATTGGAACAAAATGTGCTTACTCTCCCTCCTGTAAAGCAAATCGATCCTACAAAGATTAATTCACCCTATTTTGATAACAAATCTTTTTTTCAATTTCATCGTCAACCTGGGCATGATACTGAAAAATGTTTTGCTTTAAAGGGTAAAATTCAAGATTTGATTGATAATAATACTATCTCTGTTTCAGGAGTGAATGATAAAGGCAACACATCTGTAGCTCCTCCTAACCAAAATCTTGATATTTTTACTGATCCATTACTTTCTCATACCTCTAATGTGATTGAGACTAATGATTCCTCTTTCTCATCTGATGGTCTTGTGTCTATGGCTCCGAATGTGATTAACTTTGTAGAGAAGCAAGAAAACCCTAAAGAACCTTCCATCACATTTGATTCTAGTGAAACTATTAGGGCACCTAATGGTCCTTTATACATAGTTGCAAAAGTCAAGAATACACCTTGCCGTGGAGTGCTTATTGATCCTGCTTGCATGGTTAATGTTATTACTGAGGAATTTCTTTTTACTTTGCAATTGAATCAAGTGATCTATGACAAAACAGATGTGATTGTGAAATTATTTGATGCATTTTCTTCTCCTGCAATTGGTTCTATTACATTACCCATTGAGGTCCATAACAAATTCCTTGATGTAAACTTTTCTATTATTCCTTCATCTGAACAATTTCGTGTGAAGCTAGGCTATCCTTGGCTATCTTCCATGAAAGCTATTGCTTCTCCTATTCACAAGTGTTTGAAATTTCCCCATAATGGTGAAGTTGTTACTGTCAATCATAGTCTCTTTAAACCAGCTGAAAGAGCTTCTAGCGTTCCTATTGATTATTTTTGGCCTAAACAATTCCAATCTCTTCCTCCGCGAAGTGATCATCTTTTCAAATCTTATCAAAAGTGGAAAACAGATATGATCCTATCTCTAAGTGAACCTAGAACACCCAAACTTGACATTCCTATCGTTCTTGAGAAGGAAGTTCTTCCTTTGAAAGATAAAACTAATGTTTTTCCTCAAAAAGATTCCCAACCCATTCCTATGGATGTGACTATGTCTATAAAACTTTCTAAAAGTAGACCTATACCTCCTCGTCATGATGGACTTGGTCTCCTTCCTAAACCAAATATTCCTCCCTTATATGGAGCAGTTCCTCCTCCTTCTTTTTATAAAGAGAAGAGACCTTCTTCTTCTCCTATTATCTAGCCTAAGAGACCACAACCTAAACACCCAAGTGATAAGGTTGAGAACATTCCTCCTCCTCAATCTTCTCCACTTCCTACTAAGACTAGATGAAATCGTTCTGTGCGCGAACGCCGACGAAAGCATCATCTTAGAGCTCAGGCAGCTGCTTCTCAAACTTTGCAATCTCCAAACACACCTTCAACAAGCATTATTCCATTTTCTCCAAAATCTCCTAAACATAAGATGCATGATGGTTTTGATCCTGTGCGAGTTAAAGATCCTATTTTTATAAATCTTGATGATGATATAGATGAAAATGTTATTCATGATGAAAATGTTACTTCTCTTGCTTTTGATAGTGAATATGAATATGTTGATGTTGATAACCATTTATCTAACAAATTTTCTAAAGCACTTATCCTAACTCCTAGACAAGAACAACGTGGCTTGGAACATGAACATAGCCCTTGTTTGGATCTTGTGATAGCTCCATCTACTCTGTTGGATGTTCCTCCTTTAGCGTGTTCCCTGCCTTCCCGAAACATTGATCAGCAAGATCGAGGGGTAGATGACATGCTAGACTAGTTTCATTAGCATAGTAGATCCTCTCTCCTCCTCTCTATTGTTACTTCTTCTATGTGTTATTCTCATTCTTCTATTTGTTTTCCTTAGTGTTGTCTACTTGAGGATGATGCAAAGCATTGAGATCTCTTTTGGTCTCTCTCATGTTGACTCAAAAGACACATGTGTTCCCTTCTTCTAGGTGACCTTCCTTGATTGGGGAATGAAGAACAATTATGCATACATACATATGATATACATGAATTATCATACAACATACTAACCCCAAGGAAAGTGAAGTCGCCTCGTGCTTTGTGTTTTGTGTCTATTATCTTTGGGTTTATCTCACACTTGGGGGCTAAATCTTTGTGATAACATGCTCCTTTCCCTTCTCATTTCTTATGTGTATCACTACCTTAAAGCAATCACCCCCATTGAGGCATGTGCGATCACTTTAACGTAGGGGGGCATACACCCCATCTATCCCTTCAGGATACTTGAAAATTTCTTGGCGAACTCAGCTTTGCCTTGAAAATTTTTGGTATTTCTCTTGCATGACCCATAGTGAGGGAACCTTACTACTGATAGTCATGGTTCTCCCTCGTGATCTTCCCTTTTACTTTGTCAATCGAAGTCATAGGATCCTTAGTCCACTGGGGGCTTGGTGTGTCTTTCCTCCCTAACGTGGTGAAAGTCTTTCAATGTTGTTTCCTTGTACTTTACCGGAAGTATGAGTGTACGCTTATACTCCCGCTAAAGTGGGGGCTAAATGTAACGTCCTAAAATTGTGACACTTGCAATTTTGACCGCATTTGGGTCTTCACGATAGCGATGCAACACTGAACCTGAATGGAGACCCCAAAACTTGTTCATGACATCAAAAACTGCATTTTTCAGCACCCTGGCCTGATCCTCCTTGCACCCTGCTGTCCCTGGAGGTGGGACCATGGCGCCCAGTGCCTTGGTCCCTGGCCCTATTTTTGGGCCCGGTCTCTTTTGGGTCTCGGGTCTTTATGTTTGTAAATTGGAAAATAATCTTCCCAGGTCGGCCTAAGGTTGGAAAAATTAGTCTTTTAACCCTAATTGACAAGTATATAAACTACATTTCCTCTCCCATTTTGGTGGATGAAAAGAGGAAGGACATATGTGTACAAGACGCGGAAACGATATTCAAGCATTCAAGCATTCCTTCAAGCAATTGATCATTCTAAGTCTCCATTCAAGGCTAAGTGTTGCATTCAAGACAAGGATTCAACCATTGAAGAGGAGATCATTTATAACTTACAACATACAACAACACTTTCACCTTTGCATGTAAGAATACAAACATTCTTACAACAAGGTATTGGTACTTTATTACATTACAATCATTTACATTTACAGCTTTCTCATTTCTTGGTTAATTCCAAAACTGGGGTTTGACCTAAGGGCAAACCCCTAATCCCTAACCCCCCAATCGTCCCCGCTTTTCTGTGTGTAGGTTGCAGGTACACGGCTGTAATTGAAGATCTGGAATCCTTGTGCAGAGACGAACAGATCCCCCTTCATTTCGCGGATTTTTCGGAGGACCGTGTGCATGCCGGGCACCATCGTCCCATCAACTTTTGCTCAAATTTGTAGGACAGCACTGTCTCGACATTTTACTACTAATTCCAGGTCTGCAGCTTCATCCTATATTCCTATCTCTATTTATAAGTGAATCTTTCTCACTTTTTATGCATTCCTAGCTTAATCCTTCTATCTACATTCTTTACAAAAGAGGGTAGCCTTGCTGTCACAACCCTTGAAACTCATTTAGAATCCAATCTTGCATTGTGTGGGATTGGATCTTGTGGGTTTCAACCCCTCTTTTGAATGTAAAGTCTCCCCTAAGTGAAAGCTGTCAATCCTAAGTGACCTCCTTTCCCCTTGGAGTGGTGGGGGGAACACTTAGGGTTCGCTCGCGATTTTCTGCTTTACACCTGTATGGTCAAAGGTAAGAGAGTTATTTCTCCTAAGGGGAAGAGTAGTGCTGGCGATGTCTATTGGGTTGAAGGTCTAAAGAAAAATCTTCAGAGTGTGGCACAACTTAATGATAGAGGATACCCACTGGAGTTTAGAAATGGTATGTGAAAAATCTTTGACAACAAAGGTGAATTGATTAAAACCAAGAAACAAACTAGAGGTAATCTATTTCATCTTAATCCTAAATTTAGCAACTATTTCATTGCAAAGATAGATGATAGTTGGCTTTGGCATAGAAGATTTTGTCATATAAACTTTGATAACATTGTTAAAGTAAGCAAGTCCAAGGCAATAAGAGGTTTGCCTTAGCTAGATAAACCGGTTAGTGCTCTTTGTAAAGAATGTCAGTTAGGAAAGATGACTTCTTCAACTTTCAAGAGAATGTCCTTCTCAGCAGACCACTTGTTAGATTTTGTTTATATCGATCTATGTGGACCAATAAGAACAAGAAGCTTTCAAGGTGACAGATATTTCATGATCTTCACTAATGATTATTCAAGGATGATATGGGTCACATTCTTGAAGGATAAGAATGAAGCTTTTGGTAAGTTCAAGGAATTTAGGGCCTTAGCTGAGAAAGAGAGTGGCAAAAAGATAAAATATCTGAGAACATATCAAGGCAGTGAATTTACTTCTAAGGAATTCACTAAGTACTTTGATGAGAATGGTATCAAGCACCAACTTTATGCACCAAGGATACCACAATAGAATGGTATTGTAGAGAGAAACAATCGGTCGGTGGTTGAAGCTTCTAGGACAATATTGATACAAGGAGGTGTAGTGAATTTTTTTTGGAAAGAAGCTGTAAGTACAAGTTTCTACACAATGAACTGAGTTCTAGTGAAAAGAGGTAAGGACAAGACTTGTTATGAATATTGGTATGGAAGATCACCTAATGTTAGCTATTTTAAGATATTTGGAAGCAATTGTTTTATTAAAAGAGGTGATTACATAAGCAAGTTTGAAGCTAAGAGTGATGAAGGCATATTTCTTGGCTATTCCACCAAGAGTAAGTCCTACAAATGCTTCAACAACCGAAAACAGAGAATTGTTGAGAGTGCTGATGTTTGAGTAGATGAATGTCCTAAAGTCTTAGATGGAACCAGTTCAGAGAAGAAGGATGAAGATCCTTGCATTTAGCTTTTGGAAGCTGAAATTGTTAACTCGAAAAACATTAAAGAAAATTCTGATGCACTTGTTCAAGTGGAACAAATAAATTCAGAAAAAGATGATAATGAAGAATCTGAACCTAAAGAGAATGATCATGGTATTCCTAGGTATGTAAGACTGAATCACAGTCCTAAACAAATTATTGGAGATAAGGATGCTGGAGTACTAACTAGAAGGAGAATAAGAGAGAACTCTTGCATGATCTCTACCATTGAACCTAGAAGTGCTAAGGATGCATTTGGTGATGATCATTGGGTAAAATCTATGGAGGAGGAATTGGATCAAATCGAGAAGAAGAACACTTGGACCCTGGTACCCCAACCAGTAAATAAGAATGCTATACATAGTAAATGGGTGTTTAGAAACAAGTTAAATGAAGATGGTGTTTTAGTTCACAACAAGGCAAGATTACTCTACATGCGCAAGAAGAAGGAGAGGATTATGGATAAAATTTTGCACTAGTAGCAAGACTGGAAGGTGTCAGAACTTTACTTGCATTTGTAGCCCATTAGAAGTTTAAGGTATACTAGATGGATGTTAAGTCTACATTTTTGAATGGAATATTGGAAAAAGAGGCACACATAAAGTAGCCTGATGGTTATGCTTTGACAGATGAGAAAGACATGGTATGCAGATTGTATAAAGCTTTGTATGGATTAAAGCAGACACCCAGAGCATGGTATGAAAAGCTTCATACACATCTGATGAAGATAGGATTTGCAAGAACCAATGATGATAGTAATATTTATCTCAAGTTTAAAGGAGATGAAATACTGGTCAATAAAGTATTTATCAATGATATATTTTTTGAGGTAATGATGTCATGAGCAATAGTTTTCCAGATGAAATGAAAAATGAGTTTGAAATGTCTTTAGTAGGAGAAAAAAAAAATTTCATAGGCTTGCAGATACAACAAATGAAGAATGTTATTTTCATTACTCAATCTAAGTATGTGAAAGAGGTTTTTAAAATTTTTGGAATGAGTGACAATAAACCAGTTGGAACACCAATGGTTGTAGGTTGTAAGTTGTCCAAGGAAGATGCATCTAAGTTTGTTGATGAAAAGTAATATAGGACAATGATTGGAAAATTACACTATGTTTTTCATAGTAGACCAGATGTTTCCTATGCAGCTGGTATAGTTGCTAGATTTAAGAAGAATCCAAAGGAAGCACATCTAATGGCAACCAAGAGAATTTTTAGATATCTAAAAGGTTTACCTGACTATGGATTATGGTATCCATATAGAGGAATCTTTGATTTGAACACATACACAAATGATGATTGGGCAGGAAATATTCATGACTGGAAAAGTACTACCAGTGGAGCATTCTTTCTAGGAGGAAGGATAGTTTCATGGAGTAGTAAGAAGCAAAGTTGTACTTTACAGTCTACTATTGAAGCTGAGTATGTTGTAGCTTATATGAATTGCACATAGGCTATTTGGATGAGGCACATTTTGGAAGGTTTTAAGATGGAAATCTCAGAGCCTATAAAAATTTTATGTGATAATACAAGTGCCATTAATATTTGGGTGGGTGTAAGAAGTTGGGTCCCAATTCTACAGAAGTCTACAAGCAAAAATATTTTCCTCTAGAAACGAGTGCCCATTTTTTAAGAAATGGGCACTCGTTTAGCTTCAGAGCCTCGACCCATAAAAATAAAATGGGTGCACGTTTTGAAAAATGGGTGCCCGTTTAGGATCGGACCACTGTAGAGAAACGGGTGCACGATTTTTAGAAATGGGTACACATTTCTAAAAATAGATACCCATGTCTAAAAACGGATACCCATTTCTATAAATGTGTACCCTTTTCTAAAAACGGGCACACATTTCTTAAAGTGCTATAAATTTCAAAACGGGTGCCCATTTTTTGAATTTTAAATAACGGGTGCCCATTGCATAAAATATGGAGTGGGTACACACCTATGCCTCGATTTTGGCTTCGGGTTAGGCTTGGTGGGACCAAGCCTAAGCTTGGACCTCCAAAAAAATGGCTAAGGCACTAGAATACAAGATATCTACCTTGCCATAATTTTTTGAAGATCTTCCTGATATTATTTTTTGATGAAACGAAAACCCATTAGAGTTCTCATTGTCCTAATTTCAAAAATGTATTTTTCATAGTGATATGATTAGTTTTACTATTTTTACATTATTTATTAATCAAAAGTGGTACCTAAATGTAAAATATTGAGGTTTTGTAAAACTTTAATAACTTTTTTGTTTTTAGGTTTTTTTGAAAATAAATTATATCACATCAATCTACATAGAATTCTTTTGAAGATTAAAAAAAAATTTAAAAATATGAAATTTTCATCGAATTATGGTGGTCGTACACCAGATATTTTGAAAATGTACTTTATAGTCAATTAAAAATTAATTAAAACAATAATATTCGATAAAAAAATAAGAAAAAATATTTTCATCAATATTTGGTGTATTAGGTATCTTTTCCCAAAAGGATTTGCAAACATTCTTTTATTTATGTCAAAATATGGTGGTCGTACACATGTGTGGTATGGTCCTGAAACAAGCATTTTGAAAAAGTGGTTTTTAAATATGCCTACTAAAAAGTGATTTCTACCATGTGGGTACTGAAATAAATTACATATTTGAAAATTAGACTCCAAGCACTACATTTTCTATTACTAAAGTCTTCTTAGATTCAAACTCTAAGTACCTCAAATTTTGACATCAATCAACAAAACATTTGAAAAATAGGGAAAACACTTGCACTTTTTGCCCACTAGTGGGACTCAACTTCTTGCACCCACCCATTTCTAAGAATCCTATTTTGCCCACTCGCACCAAGCACATTGAATTTAAGTATCACTTTTTGAGGGAAAAAGTTTAAAGTAAAGATGTTATCTTAGAGCATATTTCTACAAAGGAGAAGCTTGCATATATCTTTACCAAGCCTTTGCCTAATACTACATTTGAGAATCTTAGAAGTCAGTTGGGGGTTGTCCCTCTTCATGAAGTTAGTTGAGCATTATGCTGATTGTATCAGTTCTTGAATTACTTGTACAATTTTACATGGATTGATGAAGAAGTGGATGTATTCCATAGGGGGAGTAACAAGTTGCAGTATGTTGTTGATGCATAGTGAGAGAATAATTACATGTCTTTACTTTCAATTTAACATTGCTATCAAAGGGAGAGAAGAATTATGTGATTGAGGAGAAGAATTATGTGACTGGCAAAGGGAAACCAATGATAGGCTGAAGACAGATAGAGCATGGTGAATACTTGGTAATGTAAACCAGGATTCCTACTCACCAATCATAGTAGCAATCAGAGGGGTTGATATTTGTATTGCCATCAATGACAAAGGGGGAGATTGTTGGCATCTGCATGAAGATTGCATTAATGATATATTATGTTGTCATTGATGTCAATTGAACTGGTAATGATATTTATGATTGTTGGTATTTTGGTATGGTGAGAAGACTATCAGAACTACACTGGTACTGAATCCAGCATATGAAGATGCTATTTTGTGCAGTACATTTTTATTGGATTTAACAATCCAATCGTAGTCAGTGTGACTCCCATTTGTGATTGAGCAGTGAGCTCTAGGCGCTTGGCTTTTTTGCATGTGCAGACCCCATTTATGTACACTTACTATCTGCAGTAGTATCATCTGATTGTGGGTAAGGTTTCCCACTGTGGTTTTTCCCTTTACAGGGTTTCCATGTACAAATATTGGTTTTATGTTTTGTGGATGACTTTGTTCTTTTGTTTCATGCATTAATCATTACCGGTATTGCATTTATCTATTAAAACTATCCACCAGTATAACAAACTAGTTCACCAGTATTAAGTAATAAATTGGATAAGTTGGTTTTGTTTTAATTTATATTGGGCAACTAATTCACCCCCCCTCTCAGTTGCCTCCAGGACCTAACAATTGGTATCAGAGCTTAGTCTTCTTTTGCAGAAGTTTAACAGCTTGAGGAGATCCAATGTCTACTAACTATTTCAGGAAGGATAGTCCTAAACTTGATGGAACCAAGTATGGAATATGGAATATCAAAATGGAGACACATTTGAATTACACTGGAAAGGACATCTGGTAAGTTACAAAGAATGGCTATACTACTCCTACTCCTGGTCAACCTAATCCACCTACCTTGTGAAAAGATGAGGAAAATGATTGCAAAGCAAGAGAAGCACTCTTGGGCACATTAACAGATCAATAGATCATGAGACTGTCAGATAGATCAACTGCTAAAGCTATTTGGGGTCATTTGGAAACACTGAATGAAGGAAATTCCATAGTCAAAAACTTGAAAGCTTCCAGGTCAGGTATGAAAATCTGAAAATGGAAGAAGATGAAAGATTTTATGGAAAGAGTAAATGAAATTGTTTTGGGTATTAAATGTTGTGGAGGAACCTTGAGTGAAGATGAAAGTATTTTAAAATTTTTAAGAGGATTGCCACCGGCATATAAAATAAAGGTTACTGCTATAAATGAGTTAAGAACAATGCCTAATACATCAGTAACTAGGGATACATTGATTGGAAAACTTTCAGCCTTTGAAATTGAGGAATTTGGTCCTGTTGCTACTATAAAGACAAATTTAGCCTTTAAATCATCAACTTCATTTGCATCATCATTTGACAAATCTAATTGGAAAGCCTTTTATGCAAGAGAACTTGAGGAAAGCAGGAAAGAAAATGAACAACCTGAAGAGCTTGAAGCACTATTTTCAATAAAAATGCCTAAAGGTCCAGTTGGAAGTAAGTATGAAGGTAAAGCACCCTTTAAATGTTTTAAGTGTAATAAGATTGGTCATATGACTTCAAGATGCCCTGATAGACATGCTAGACTAAGAGAAGAAGCTAGAAGGACATACAAGCCTAACCTTGAAAAATCAGAGATACAAATTTAAGAAGAACAAAGACAAATCTTGTTATGTAGCTGATGAAGGAGTGACTAATGATTCTGATGAAGATCTGACACACAATGGAAGGGTTTTTGTTGCTATAACAGAAGATCAACTAGCACTTGTAGTCCAATCGGTAGAACAGGCCTTGGCAGCTAAGATTGAAGTAAAAGATGAATGGATCATTGATTCTGGATGCTCACATCATATGACAAGAGACAAAGGTAAATTCTTGAACTTTTAAGAATATAATGGAGGTTTAGTAAGATTTGGAGATGACAAAGCTTGTCAGGTCAGAGGTAAGGGTTCAATATCTCTTGATGGTAAGCATAACACTCACAATGTCTACTATGTTGAAGGTTTAAAGCATAATCTTTTGAGTGTTGGTGAATTAGTTGAGAAAGGATTTCAGTTACAATTTAAAAATGAAAAATGAAAAATCATGAACATAACTGGTTTAGAAATTGCAACCGGTAATCAGACTAGAGGTAATATCTTTCATCTGAATAATAGTGAAAAGACATGCTTGATTGCACACATTGATGAAAGTTGGCTATGGCACAAAAGACGCTGTCATGTAAACTTTGATTGCATGGTAAAAATCAGTACTACTAAGGCAGTTAGAGACTTACCTAAAATTGTCAAACCTCACAATACAATATGTAAGGAATGTCAATTTGGAAAACAAGCTAGAGCTAGTTTCAAAAGTATTCCAGAAAAATCCAATAATGCTCTTGACTTAATTCATACTGATTTATGTGGTCTAGATAGAACTAAAAGCTTACAAGGTGATAGATATTTCATTCTAATTATTGATGATTATTCTAGAATGTGTTGGGTTACTTTTCTCAGAGAGAAATTAGAAGCACTTGGAAAGTTTAAACTGTTCAAAGCAATGGTTGAAAATGAAACCAGTAATAAAATCAAATGTTTAAGATTAGATCAAGGAGGAGAATTTATATCTAAGGAGTTTAATGCATTCTGTGAAGTGAATGGAATCAGAAGACAACTATTAGCACCTCAAACACCATAGTAGAATGGAGTTGTTGAAAGGAAAAATAGAACTATTCTGGATGCAGCCAGAAGTATGTTATCAGAAGGAAACTTACCACATGTATATTGGAGAGAGGTAGTAAGCACAACAGTGTACACATTCAACAAAGTTCATATCAAAGGTGAAACCAGTAAGACCCCTCATGCATTATTGTTTGGTATTACTCCTACTCTTAAATATTTTAGAACATTTGGAAGCAAATGTTACATAAGAAGAGATGAGTACATTGGGAAATTTGATCCTAGAAGTTATGAAGGAATATTTCTTAGTTATTCATCTAAGAGTAAAGCATATAGATGTTTTAACAAAAGATTACAGAAAATTGTTGAGAGTACAAATGTAAAGGTTGATGAACAATTTAGAAGAACTTCTAGGTACATAGATTCTAAACCAGCAACAGAAATTATAAATGAACCTACACTGAATCCACCGGTATCATCTGAAAATTCCACTGTGACTGAAGAACAACAGCAGACAAAGACACCCTGGTATGTAAGACTGAATCATTCTGAAGATCAGATAATTGGAAACAAGCATAAAGGAGTTATGACAAGAGGAAGATTGGCAAATGAAGAGGTATTTCTTATTTCTCAAATTGAACCATCATCAGTTAATGAGGCATGTGATGATAAGTATTGGACTAAAGCTATGGAAGAAGAATTAGAACGAATTGAGAAAAATAACACTTGGACATTAGTTCCCCGGCCTAAAGATAAAAATGCAATTGGAACCAAATGGGTATTCAAAAACAAACTTAATGAAGATGGTAAGGTTATCACAAATAAAGCAAGACTAGTGTGTAAAGGATATTATCAAAAAGAAGGAGTTGACTATAATGAAACCTTTGCACTGGTAGCCAGAATTGAGGTAGTCAGACTATTTTTGGCTTTTGCAGCACATAAGAACTACAAAGTATATCAGATGGATATTAAATGTGCATTTCTGAATGGAGATCTTGAAGAGGAAGTTTACATTGAACAACCTAATGGATTCTCTTTGACAGATGACAAAGATATGGTTTGCAGGTTAAGGAAGGCTTTGTATGGATTGAAACAAGCTCCAAGAGCTTGGTATACATGATTGGATAAGTATCTTTTGAAGATTGGTTTTTCTAAAGGTAATGCTGACAGTAACTTATAATATAAATTAACTAATGATGACATCTTGGCTATAAAAGTTTTTGTTGATGATATAGTTTTTGGAGGAGAAGATGGATTGTGTAAAGACTTTTCTATTAAAATGCAGCAAGAATTTGAAATGTCTATGATTGGTGAAATAAGATTCTTTTTAGGATTGCAGATATCACAGACTGATAGAGGTATATTCTTGAGTCAATCAAAATACTTAAAAGAGTTACTTGAGAAATTTGGGATGGAGAACTCTAAATCGATAAGCACACCCATGACTACAAATGACAAACTATCATTAAGGGATGAATCTACACCTGTTAATCCAATAAGGTACAAATCTATGATAGGAGGTTTATTGTATTTGACACAAACAAGACCTAATATTATGAATGTAGTATGTATTGTTTCAAGATTTAGAGTAATCCTAGAGAAAATCATGAATCAACAGTAAAAAGAATTTTTCGGTACTTACAAGGCACCCCAAATCTTGGATTATGATATCCTAGAGATGAAAACTTTGACCTATGTGCATACACACATGCAAACTGGGCAAGAGATATTGATGATAGAAAAAGAACCACCAGTGGAGCAATTTTTCTTGGATAAGTAAGAAATAGAGTTGTACATCTTTATCAACAATAGAATCAGACTATGTTGCAACATCAACTAACTGTACACAGGCACTATGGCTTCAACAAATGTTGAAAGACTTACAGGCAAAATGCAAGGAACCTATAACTATCTATTGTGACAACACAACAACAATTGATATATCTAAGAATCCGGTATTACATTCTAAAACAAAACATGTTTTAATAAAATTGAATTGTCTAAGGGAGAATGTTGAGGCAAAAGAAATAAAACTAGTTTATGTGAATACTAAAGAGAAGCTTGCAGATATTTTCACTAAACCTTTACCTAAGGAGACCTTTGAATATCTCAAAGAATAGCTTGGGGTCATACCCCCACTAGTAGACACCTAGAAAGTTGATGTATATCATCAATCGATAGAATTAACAGAGATATATTCTTACTCCGGCTTTGATCAGGAAGCTACTTCTCGAGGGGAGTAGTTGGTATATTGATTGGTATTTTGTATCTAAACTTGGTTTTTTTGTAACTTTGGAATTTGATGTCAAAGGGAGAGAGATATCTATGGAAAAACACATTATTTTTTGAGAGAGATTGGTACATAAAATTATAAGGAAACTCATGTTACTCTCAAGGGGAGAGATTGTTACTTTAGGGAGATTGTTGGTTTTTGCATTTTTGCATTGCTATTTTGGCACTTTGATGGTCTTTCCATCTTGTGTTGCCATCAATGCCAAAGGGGGAGATTGTTGGTATTTTGGTATGGTTTTGTCATTGATGTCAACAACTACTAAAACTCTAGCACTTTGGAGATCCAGTAACACTCATCGGCAAGCAAGTGACTTTTGCACAGTCACTGGTATATGGTACACCGAAAAGAAATAATGATCACCAACACTTGGAATAGCATGGATAACACTTGGTAATGTTGAAGACATTATTTGGACATCTTATCTTGGAGAACTATTTATTAGCATATTCATACTTGCATATTTGTTGTCACTGGCAAATAGGTCCAGCGTTACATTAGTAGGATTATATTTTCCAGATCAACATGACATGCTATGGAGATGATTAATTATTGTTGTAAATGTATTAAGCCAACATGTTCAATCAGTTATTGCATTGGATAATGTATTGTTTGTAAAATGATTTTATTGTAATATCATTTAGAGCCGACCTACTAAAATTGGTCTTAGGTTATGATATAAATGTAAGATCTTATTTGTAAGATCAAGTGTGGAGTGTGGATTGTGAAATAAAAGAAGGTATATGTGAGATTAAGCAAAGCTATACACATAGACATCATCTGAAGGTTGAAGAAGGGTTTTTGTGAAGACTATCAGAACTACACCAGTACTGAATTCAGCATATGAATATGCTATTTTGTGTAGTACATTTTTATTGGATTTAACCATCCAATTGTAGTCAGTGTGACTCCCATTTGTGATTGAGCAGTGAGCTCTAGGCGCTTGGCCTTTTTGCATGTGCAGACCCCATTTATGTACACTTACTATCTGCAGTAGTATCATCTGATTGTGGGTAAGGTTTCCCACTGTGGTTTTTCCCCTTATAGGGTTTCCACATACAAATATTGGTGCTATGTTTTGTGGATGACTTTGTTCTTTTGTTTCATGCATTAATCTTTATTGGTATTGCATTTATTTGTTAACACTATCCATTGGTATAACAGACTGGTTCATCAGTGTTAAGTAATAAATTGGCTAAGTTGTTTTTGGTTTAATTTATATTGGGCGACTGATTCACCCCCCCTCTCAGTTGCCTCCAGGACTTAACAATGATATTGCTGATATTGTTGTTATTATTGATATTGTCTTGTAACCAGTAGGAAGAGCTTTGAGGAAGATGTTGTAAACCCATATCTTAAGTTTGTGAGTTGAATTGGTAAACCAGTGTATAAGATTAAACCCTTTCTATGCAATGTAACTGGTAAACCCTACCAATTGTTTATGTTAAACCCTAACTGATCAAGTTTGTTGGTTTAAGATCTAATGACAAGCACTAATGATGGCGATAGGTGTGATCATTATATGAGGATAAGTTCATATTGTTTTGGAACATTTGTTTGATTGTCTAGGGAATGAGCAAAATGGATTGCATCTAATGCAACGCGCGTGATGAGTTACAAGTCCGATGAAGCGGTGATCATGGAGCAGTTGGAATTTTCTTGAAGAATGTGAAGAGATTGTTATGATTTCTAATGGTCAATATTGTACTAAATTGTTTGTAATCTTTATGAGGAGAATTAGGTTTTTGTTATGTTACCGATCTAATTGATTTGTATTTAAGGTCAATGAAGTTGTTTGTAAAAGTTGTTGGCAAGATTGGCAGCTACTAGTTGAGTGTGTAGTTGCCTAACCAGAGAATGGATCTGCAATTTGTGTAGAAGCATATTGAAGCTTAAGAAGGATCTAATCAAGCAAATGTAGTGCTATTCAGACAGATCAAGAAAACTTGTTATTTTCTAACAATTACAGCAAAAGTGAAATCCCCTACCCGGGTAAGCTCTAACAAGATTGGTTACTTCTTAAATCCTCTAACAAGGTGGTCCATTAGCTTGGATTCTCAAATCCTCTACCGAGGTTACTCCTAATAGGGTATTTTTCTTTTTATCAAGGCATTTTTTAAATCCTTTTATCGGGTGATTCCTAATAGAATAAGTTCTTAATATGACTTATTGTAAAAGCTTTAACAAGCTTGGCTCTTAACAGGGTGAACTTGAGAATAGTTCAGATAACTATCTTGTGAATCTCATCTCACCGTGGTTTTTATCTATTTGGGCTTTCCACGTATAAATATTTGTGTCGAGTGGTGAATGTTTTTGTGGTTATGATTTTATTTGTTGATTTGATTAACTTCTGATAAGGCATGATAACTAGAAGCATTGATAGATGAAATATGTTGAGATATGATTAAGCATTTTGATGTTTACAAGATTGAAGTTGTTTACTCTTAAGTTTTTATAATAGTTAACCAGTTGTTGTTGAGTATTGATCTTGAGAGTGAAAATTTACTGTGTGTTTGAGTTTTAGTTTGGGAAGTTTATTATCACTTTTTCAATTACTGATTCACCCCCCCCTCTTAGTATTCTACTAGATACTTATTCTTTCATCATACCATCATAGAAAGCATCTATTTGTAATAGGATGACCTCTTTTACAGAGGTTGTCAATGGTAGAAATCTTACCCCACATGAAAAGCCAAAGAAAAGATGTTAGTTTTCAGAATTAAAAGCTTATTCTAGATACTAGCCCAGAAGGGGGAGGGAGAAAAATTTCTAGAGATGAACTTGTAGGCATCAGCAACCTTGAATTTTCCTGAAGAGGAGAAATTCTAGAACACTTCATCCTCCACATGGGAGTGAGGGATATGAATATAGTTTAACCAGGGTGGCAAAGGTATCAAGGCATTATCCACATATTTGAGATCTAACTAGGCTCCATCTCTAATATAATTAGCCACCCAGGAGCCAATTTTTCTAAGACATAATTCTTTGAAAAGAGGAGCCCAAACAAAATCTGAAAGGGGGCAATCACCAATCCACCAGTCCTCCCAAAATATTATTTTGGTATCTTTCCCCAACACCCATCTACAACCATGGAAAATAATATTGGTAGAACCTAATAAATTGCTCCATATATCAGAGATAAAGTTGCGAAGGTCATAATATTCCAATGTATTTTGGATGCCCTTAATGTCGTATTTATGTTTGAAAATTTCAATCCATTCATTATTCTCTTTAAGACATCTCCACAGTTACTTGGCCATCAAGGCTTTACTGAAATCTATCAGATTTATAATGTCCAGCCCCCCATGGGCTTGGGAAGGCAAACTTGTTTCCAAGCCACAAGATGCAACCTATTCTTAATTTCAGTCCCAATCCAGAAATTTTATTTTTGAATTCTTTCCAGTCTATCAACAATTTTGGCAGGAATTTTGAATAAACTCATAGCATACACCAAGAGGCTCTATAGTGTAGATTTGAGAAGCTCGAGCACCTTTCTACCCAGCCAATTATTCTGGAATCTATCAATAAGATTCGCCCAGAAGAAATCTGGGGATGAACCATGGTTGCTTTTAATGTCGAGTCTTGGATGAGCAATCATAAAGCATTGGTGGCGTATTAACATTTTTACAGTATGCAGTGTGGGTTTAAAAGAGAGTTTTTAATGTTAAAAGTTAATTTCAGTCCTAGGAGTAGCTGCTACAATGCATTGTATTATTCATTATAAAGAATGGCATGGAAATTAAAGGTTCAATTTCCAAAATATGGTAGCACAAAGGAACATATAATCAAGATCTTCCTAAAAGTAGAAAAAGCACACAATGGTAATGTACAAATAGTTTAATGTATGAAGATATTTTCATAAGAATTGGTCAGATAAGGGGAGAGTTACGTACTCAAGTGAAAGTAAAGTGCATGAGCTAATATTTTCACCACTTGAAAATATTTCATGGGAAAAGATAAAGGTGAAGAGAAAAGGAAAAATGTAATGTTGTATTTAGATATTTTTCATCTCGTGGAATATAATTTCATGAAAATATCAAGCAAGGGAGAAGTAAAGCAAAAATTTCTATCAAAATTAATTGCTAGGTGGAACAATATTGTTAAATAATTATTTTTTTAAGAAAGAATAAAGTGTTGGAAATAATGAGAAAGAGGAAGGAGATGAATATTCCACTAGGGAGATATAATCATTTCATATGAGCAATGGTGGACTAAATATTTTATAAAGTGAGGGTAAAATGTTGGAATAAAGTAGTTTCATTAGATGTGACAATAATTTCAATAAAGAGCCAGAGAGAAAGTAAAAGGTTAAAAGCTTGATAAGATGTGAAATATTTCTATAGCTAATAGGTGCAGAGCACATCACTTCATTAAATTTTCACTAAGTGAAAATTTTTGTCGTGAATGATTATTTTATGAGAACAAATAGTGTACCATGTAAAATGTTTTCACATTTAATTAAATGGAAAAGACAAGCATAAAAATACAAAATCATCTCTTGTAAATAGAATAAAAGAAAAGGGCAGATTCAAGACTAAAAAGGAAGATATTTTTATTGCACAGATGGGGAGGGAAAACACTTTTACAAATCAGATCTAAAAAGAAGAGGGGGTAGTTGTGAAAAAAAAAAAAGAGAATGAATCTAGAAACTTCCTTTCTTCTATATCTTTCTCTTTTCTTATTGATTTTGTATCAATTTGGATCTCTGATTTATGAAAATGTAGAATAGAAATTTGTCTAGTTTACTGTAACTTGTGATGCTTTTCAGAGTGAATGAATGTATAAACTCTTTCAACAATGTCAATTAGTTCATAAACATTAATTAGAATAAGTGTCAATTAGTTCATAAACATTAATGAGAATAAGTGTCAATTAGTTCATAAACATTAATGAGAATGTTGGAGAAGTTGTCTCAAGGTGTAATTTTTTATTTTCATACAAATTTTAATATCCTAGGTGTTATAATAACCTGTGAACAACTGAGAGAGGGGGGTGAATCAGTTGTTAATAGATTATAACATTTAATCCACTTAATAACCTTTAACCAGATTAAGCACCGATAAAGAAGAAACACATATCGGTAAACAACATAACTTAATAATTAAACAGATAATCAATATAAATCAACCATACCACATAACACCATGACTTGTACATGGAAAACCTAGAAAGGGAAAAACCATGGTGGGAAACTTACCCACAGTCAGATGATACTTGTGCAGAAAGTATGTGTTACAATGAGGGGCTAGCACATGTAGGAAGGCACACTGCCTAGAGTGTACTCCTCATTACAAAAGAGTCTCACTAACTACAAAGAGGCTACAACAATCTCAAGATAAATTGACAATAATCCAATAGAGTGAACTGCCAGAGATAGCATCTACCATGCCTAATTACAGTCCCAGTTAAGCTGAATATTGGAGGACTTTCACCTCTTCCTTAATCCCAATTCGATCACCTATGATCAACCAAATCTCCTTCGCATATGATATTGCATTCCAATACCATGAATACATTTTCTACAATGAGATCTTACATCATTTTATGCAAACCCTAAGGGCTAAACCAATTAGGTTGGCCACCTAAAAGATATTACAATAATATCATTACATAATTCCATATTACAATGATATGCCATGTCGGCTTAAGACCAAAACAACAATAACCAATCCATAAATCATCCCTAAATATCCCAGTAACGTGTAGAGTACATGTTAACATGATACCAATCCATAACCTAGATAGGTACTAGACCCATTCTGGGTCCACCATGCCAAAGAAATGTCTTCAAGCAGTTAAAGCATGATCAAAGATCATCTTCAACATCTTGAAATCCATGTAGAAGTTGCACCAACACCAATTATGCATCTTGTCAAGATTCCTTAGTGAAAGCTCTATCAGTTAAAGCTTAAACCAGTGTGAGTAAGGGTTTATAAGAATGTATGACAGCATCCGATTACCAAGTCAATACCAACTGACCTAAACATGCTCAAGGAACATGTAACACATAAAATCAAACATTCTTCACTGATCCAAACATACCAGAAGTGTCCAACAGATAGTCTCTTCTGTCGGTAACAAAAACCTATATGTCGGTAACCATTCATAACAGCTAGTTTTGATATGAATGACAAAACATGAGTGCAAGACATAATCAATTGATCCAATAATGCCAACAATCTCCGCCTTTGGCATTGATGGCAACACTAGATGTGAAAACATCTAAGTACCAAAAATAATGCCAAATAAGTCTCCCCCTGTGGGAGACAACCAATAAGTGAATGATATCTCTATCAAGTTCTAAAATTATATATCTCTCCCCCTAATGTATACAACTCCTTTTTATTTTTCACATCAATATCTCACCCCCTTTGACATCAACGCTAGAAATCTCACACAAATATCAAAGCAATAATGTAAACCTTTGTATCTCAAAGCCGACTACTCCCCCAAAGTAGTAGCACCACTTCATTAGTGTCAGAATGAATAATATCTCTAATAATGCATGTTGGACTGATGGCAAACTGCATCAAAATCAAGTCTTTGTCGGAGGGGCAGAAACCCCTAACCTATCTCTCAAATACTCAAATGATTCTTTAGATAACGGTTTAGTGAATATATCTACAATCTGTTCTTTAGTGTTCACATAAATGAATTTGAATTCCTTTAATTCTACCTTATCCTTCAGAAAGTTATACTTTATTGATATATGCTTAGTCTTATAGTGAAATACCAGATTCTTAGACATGTCAATAGCTGCAAAGTTATTACAGTAGATAACTACCGGTTCACTACAATTTACCTTGATATCCTTCAACATTTTCTTCATCCACAAGACTTTAGTGCAATTAGTTGCTACTACAACATACTCATCTTATGCAGTAGAAAAAGAAATGCATGACTATTTTTTACTGATCCATGAAACTAGTTTCTTTCCAAGAAATAAAGATCCACCAAAAGTGCTTTGATACCACTGTCATCAGTATCTCCTTCCAAATCTGAGTCAATATATGAACATAAAGTGAAATCATCTTTTTTAGAATACTACAAGCCATACTCTATTGTTCCTTGCAAATACTGAAATATCCTTTTTACTGCACATTCATGATTTCCTTTAGGACCACTTTGATATCTTGAAACAATACTTACTACATTCATAATATCTGGTCTAGTCTGAGTTAGATATAACAGACCACTAATCATAGACTTATACCTTTTCCGATCTACTAGTGTAGAAGTATCCTTCATAGATAATTTCTCACTTCTCACCATAGGAGTACTTACTGGTTTGGAATTATCCGTACCAAACTTCTTTAACAATTCCTTGAGATAGATAAGAATGCCTTTGTTAGTTTGAGTAATCTGCAAACCTAAGAAAAATATCATCTCACCAATCATGGACATTTCAAATTCATTCTTCATGTTGTTAGCAAATTCCATGCACAATTTATCTTCTCCTCCAAAAATGATATCATCAACAACTACCTTAATAGTTAGAATATCATTATCAGTGATCTTATCATATAAATTACTATTAGCACTACCTTTAGTAAAACCAAGCTTCAAAAGATATTTATCCAACCTTGTATACCAAGCTCTAGGAGCTTGTTTCAATCCATATAAATCTTTCTTCAATATGCAAGCCATATCTTTATCATTTGTTTGTGAAAATCGATTAGGTTGCTCAATGTATACTTCTTCCTCAAGTTCAACATTAAAAAATGCACATTTAACATACATTTGATATGCCTTATAGTTCTTATGAGCTACATAGGCAAGAAATAGTCTAACAACTTCAATTCTAGCTATAGGTACAAATGTCTCACCATAATCAATTCCTTCCATTTGAGAATATCCTTTACGAACCAATCTAGATTTGTTTCTTTCAAATTTACCATCCTCATTCAGTTTATTCCTAAAAACCAATTTAGTTCCAATAACATTCTTATTTTTAGGCCAAGGAACTAAATTTCAAGTCTCATTCTTCTCTATATGATCTAATTCATCTTCCATAGCCTTTAACTAATGTTTATCTTTACAAGCTTCAATAACAGATGTCGGTTCAATTTGAGAAATAAGTTTGACCTATTCATTTGCTAGTCTTCTTCTTGTCATAAATCCTTTGTTACTATCCCCAATGATTTGATCTTCAGAATGATTTAATCTTACATACCTTGGTGTCTTCTAAACTTCAGGTTCATTGCTCTGATCATTAGTCACAATTGAATTTTCTGATTCTGCTGGTGTAACTGTCTTAGTTTCCTCTACCGGTTGAGGCATTTCTAGTTCAATTATGATAATTTCCACTGTTGTTTCCCTGTCATATGATATAGAATGATTTTTGTACTGCTCATCCACTTTCACATTAGCACTCTCCACAATTTTTTGCAATCTATTGTTATAACATCTATATTCTTTTCTTAGAATTGAACAACCAAGAAATATCCCTTCATCATATCTAGGCTCAAACGTTCCAATTGAATCATCTCTTTTGACATAGCATTTACTTCCAAAAATTATGAAATATTTAATAGTAGGTGTATGTCCAAATCATTATTCATAAGGGGTCTTACCGGTTTCACCTTTTATGTGAACTATGTTGAATGTGTAGACTGTTCTACTCACTGCTTCTCTCTAGTAGATATGAGATAATTTGGCTTCCATAATCATAGATCTTGCTACATCCAAAATATTTTTGTTCTTTCTTTCCACTACTCCATTCTACTGAGGAGTCCGAGCTATAGATAACTGTCTCTTGATTCCATTTGTCTCATAGTAACTGTTAAATTCATTAGAAGTGAACTCACTGCCATGATCTAATCGTAGACATTTGATTTTCAATCCAGTTTGTGTTTCAACCTTTTCTTTAAAGATCTTGAATTTCTCAAAGGCTTCAAAATTCTCCCTAATAAAAGTCACCCACATCATCCTAGAATAGTCATCAAAAATCAACATTAAATACCTATCACCTTGAAAGCTTCTAGTCCTTGTTGGACCACAGAAGTCAGTGTGAATCGAATCAAGTACATCAGTAGATTTATCATTTATACTCTTAAAAGAACTTCTAACTTGTTTTCCCAATTGACATTCCTTACATACTGGATTATGAGGCTTCATAATCTTAGGTATATCTCTATCTGCCTTAGTTGAACTGATCTTAACAATATAGTCAAAATTAACTTGACACAACCTCTTATGACATAACCAACTCTCATCAATATGAGAAATCAAACATGTCTTACTACCAGTGTTCAAGTGAAAGATATTACCTCTAGTCTAAATAGCAGTTGCAATCTCCAAACCAGTCTTGTTAATAATTTTATATTTTCTATCTTTAAACTGAAGTTGGAAACCCTTGTCCACCAATTGACCAACACTCAAAATATTATGCTTTAAACCTTCTACATAATAGACATTATCAATATTATGCTTACCATCCAGAGAAATAGTGCCTCTACCTCTGATCATACATACTTTGTCATCTCCAAATCTGACTTGACTACCATTGTATTCTTGTAGGGACAAATTTTTTTTTTTATCACCAGTCATATGATGTGAGCATCCACTATTAATTACCCATTCATCCTTATCTTCAATTTTTTCTACCGGGGCCTTTTCTTCATTTATGATAGCCAGTTCTGGTTCATCTTCTTTTAAAGCATAGAACACCCATTCCATTCCATTGCTAGATCCACTAGCAGAGTCATCACTTACTCCTTCCTCCTCCGCTATGTAGCATTGTTTGTTTTTCTAGATGCAAAATGACCGATCTTATTATATGAAAAATATTTAAAAGGTTTTTTTGCTTCATAGTTACTTCTTGTCGGTCCTTTAGGTACTCTTCTAGAAAATAAGGCTTCAAGTTGCTCAAATTCTTCATCTTCTTTCCACATGTCTTCCAATTCTTTTGCATATAGGACTTTCCAGTCACTTTTGTCGCTAAATGATGATGATGATGCATGAAAAGAAGGTTCAGACTTTATAGCTCTAGAAGATCCAAATTCTTCAAGTTCAAAAGTAGACAATTTCCCAATCAAAATGTCTCTGTTAACTGAAGAGTTAACCATTATTCTCAACTCATTAATTGCAGTTGCCTTCATCTTGTAAGCCAGTGGAAGGGCTCTCAAGACTTTGAAAACTATTTCATCTTCACTTAGAAATCCTCCATAACATTGAATTCCCATAACAATCTCATTTACTCTTTCCATAAACACAACAATTCTTTCATTATCTTCCATCTTTAAAATTTCATATCTTACTTGGTAACCATCAAGTTTAGCAATTTTGACAGTAGAATTACCTTCATTCAGAGTTTGCAATTTATCCCACATAAGCTTTGTCGATGCTTTATCAGTCAATCCCATGATCTGTTGATCAATAAGTGCACACAAGAGGACTTCTCTAGCTCTGCAATCATTTTCAATATTCTTATCCAAGTTTTTAGGAGCAAGATTGCCAGATGCCACATCATAAGGTGTGTTTTCTTTCTCAGTGATCTCCCAAATATCCTTGCCAAGACATCTAAGATGAGTCTCCATTCGAATTTTCCATATCCCATAATTTGTTCCATCAAGCTTAGGGATTTCTCTTCTGAAAATAGTTGTCGGTGGATTTGAAGTGTTAGCTACCATAGGATCTACCTCAAGCGGTTAAGCTTCTATAAAAGCGTACCAAACCTCTGATCATAATTGTTATGATAATCAGTGAACAACAGAGAGAGGGGGAGGGTGAATCAATTGTTAACAGATTATAACATTTAATCCACTCAATAAACTTTAACATGATTAAGTACCGATAAAGGAGAAATAGATACCGCTAAACAACACAAATTAATAATTAAACAAAAAATCAATGCAAATCAACCATACCACATAACACCATGATTTTTATGTCGAAAACCTGGAAAGGGAAAAACAACAGTTGGAAACCTACCCACAGTCAGATGATACTTCTACAGAAAGTATGTGTTACAATGATGGGCCTGCACATGCAGAAAGGCACACTACCTAGAGAGTACCGCTCATTACAAAAGTGTCTCACTAACTACAGAGAGGCTACAACCATCTCAAGATAAATGGACAACAATCTAATAGAGTAAAGTGCCAGAGATAGCATCTACCATGCCTGATTATAGTCTCGGTTAAGATCAATACCGAAGGCCTTTGACCTCTTCCTTAATCCCAATTCGATCAACTATGATCGACCAAATCTCCTTCACATATGATATTGCATTCCAAGACCACAAATACATTTTCTACAATGAGATATTACATCATTTTATACAAACCATAAGGCCTAAACCAATTAGATCGGCTACCTAAAAGATATTACAATAATATCATTACATATTTCCATATTACAATGATATGTCATGTCAGCTTAAGACCAAAACAATAATAACTAATCCATAAGTCATCCCTAAAATCCTAGTAACGTGTAGAGTACATGTTAACATGATACCGATCCATAACCTAGATAGGTACTGGACCTATTCTGGGTCCACCACGCCAAAGCAATGTCTTCAAGCAATTGAAGCATGATCAAAGAACATCTTGAGCATCTAGAAATATATGTAGAAGCTGCACCAACACCAATTATGCATCTTGTCAAGATTCCTCAGTGAAAGCTCTGTCGGTTAAACCTTAAACTAGTTCTAGTAAGGGTTTGCCAGAATGTATGACACCATTTGATTACCAAGTCAATACCTACTAACCTAAACATGCTCAAGGAACATGTCACACATAAAATCAAACATACTTCACTAATCCAAGCATGCTAGAAGTCTCTAATAGATAGTCTCTTCTGTTGGTAACGAAAACATGTCTGTCAATAACCAACCATAACAACTAGTGTTGACATCAATTACAAAACATCAATGCAACACATAATCAATTCACCCAATAATGCCAACACTAGGTATTCTAATTTTCTTTACAATTCCCTTGAAATTGTGTGTGGGGTTTTTTAAAGAAAGTAAATAAAGTTCTATGTGCAGGTTGTAGTAAATCAAAGAATGAGACATGGATCTATAAGAATGATTACGCAACAATAGGAAGGATTGGATTAATGTTTGACATTTATGTCAAAAGGTCGACTAATTTAAAAGGATCTATCATCCGAGTTTGCATTTTTGATCTAGTATTTGACTATTTTCCCTAGGATTATATACTAATCTATAATATTTCTAGATCTGATTCAGAAATAATCAACAATCAAAATCTCATTTACTTTATATTTGAAGAGTAGTTTTAGCTTAGGGTTTTTCTCCCAATTGTTGTATAAAATACTTAATACCAAGAGCATAGTTTAATTATGAGTTATCACATTTCCATGGTCAATTATCATTGGGATTAACTACTTAATTTTCAAATGTATGATTAAATGTTTTAGATATTTGAACATTTGAGGTATACTTGTCTTGGTTAGGAGAGCCATAAGTGCAACAGATTTTAAACTATGGTTAATTATTGTTTGTTGTCCTTTGATTATAGTTGTATGTGGATAGAAGATGGTAGATCCTTAAAAAAAATTATGACATCAATTGGAGCAACTAATAGTTGATATGAAAGGAGAATTAAGATTTACATTTGCAGACTTGGATGAAATCAAAGTAAAACATAAAAAGGAAGTTTAGAATATATCTTATCTAAGAATACTGCTTGATAAAGTAAAGAAAATCAATTAAAAGTTGAAAGAGAGATTGATGAGAAGACTAAATAATGTTCAAGAAATGATAAAGAAGTAATCAAACTAAAGAAGGAATTGAAAGATGCTAAGGATTAGATCGATAATAGTTTGAAACTCAAAGGTGGAAGTGAAGTACTAGATGCTATGATCCTTGAGGTGTGTTTATTTTTAGTTTTTTTGGAGATATCTTTTCTATTTGTTCTTATTGGAATTTGACTTGTTCTAAATTATAATCCTTTAATTATAACTCCAAATTCACACTCTCTTAAGAAATTATTTTAATTTTCTCATTCCTTTAAGTTTTTTGGGAGCTTTTCTTGCATTAGATTAATATTTATTTCAATATTATGAGTCCTATTTTACCTTGTTACATAAACACTTTCTTATTTGGGCCCTTATAACCATGCCTCAAGGATAATTGTGTAAAACACCACAAGAAAGGGTGTAAATCAATGAGATCAAGGTTTAGGAAGGTCATTTCCCCCCTTAAAATATTAGGATATGAGCTATGCTAATATTTTAAGGAAAAGAAGTGAAAGACAAAGAGTTCTCAAGAAAGGATACACACTTCCCAACAAAAGGAAGAAGGGATATTCAAGTAAGGATGCACACCTTGATACAATTTGTCCAGCCCCAGAGTGTGTAAGTTAGGATAACCATACTAGATCCTATTGTGTTGCTATTATAATAAAAAATAATGGTTGCATGTGTGATTGCATCACCATGAATGACAATGAGCCCCCAAATAGAGATACACATATCACATATTGATAATCAACCTAATATAAGAAGTTTTATTTACAAGGGACAGAAAAAACATGAAACTCATTGCCACTTGTCATATGAACAAAACCATATTTAATAAGATAAATTGTATTTTACTTCTAGGGCCTTGCTTTTAGTAGTGGAATGGCCAATTACGCAATAATAAATATAAAATTATGTTGTTAATTTAATTTTAAATGAAATTTCTTACATTTTGGAGGATGAATAGTAAGTAATTGGGCTTTGAGAAGCCACAAAAAATATACTCTTGCGTAGATATAAAGTTAGGAGAAAGAAGAAAACCTTTCTTTTCTGGATAAAGTCTTGATCAAACATAAGAAGAAGACATAGAAGCATTAGAAAATAGAGGAGGGGATTTAAATAAAGGAGGAAGTTAGAACCCTTAAACCTCTTTACAAAAGTGTGATGTAAGTTTCTCATGAGCTCGAATAGTTTTTTTGTACACCATAAACAATTTCAATTGTATCCATATTAAAAAAATAAATTAAAACCAATCTCATAACATGTCTCTAAAATGGATGTAGAATCATCTATGAAAAAAAATAATTTATTTTGTTAGAATCCATATCAATTTTGGTTTTTAAATGTTGGCATGAGAAGGTTAAAGCTTGTATTGAATTGTTTCATGCAGGGTGAAATGTAAGGACCCCCAATCATTATTAAGCCATGTGTTGGAAGGTAAAAAATTCTTTTCATCCTCATGATGAATCATAGAGTGTGATTCAAAATGTTGATGGGAAATCTAATAGCTTTAATTTAAGGTAAAAAATAATTAGTTCGAAGAAATTTATAACTAGGTTGGACAAATGAAACATAAGACTCCTCTTGAGCCTTTGGATGTAAATTCTAAGATCTTGTATTCTCTAACAAAAAGAGGTGAATAGTCCAATGAACCCCAATCATCACCTAAGAAAGAGTTATCAATAGGAGATGGTTTTTATTCTTTGGTTATACATGGAATTATAGTGTTAAGGGAATAAATATATCCCACTTTCATTTAGATACCACTACATGAATTTTTGTGAGCTTCTATTATATAAATTTTATTGTTGGATATGAATTTTATTGTGTTATAAAGAGTAGACAATACTTCTTGCCTAGCATGAATCCATGATCTACCCAGTAGAAGATTGTATGTGAGAGTGATGTGTATGACATGGATATGCATAGGTAAAGTCACAGGTCCTACTAAAATGGGTAATATCATTTTACATAATGACTCTCTACCAACACTATAAAAAGCCACAAATAGAGAGAGAATCAAGTTAATAGCGAGAGGCATACATGTTGATTTTATGTAATATATTTATGTTGCAAATATTCAAGCCTAATCCATTATTAGTTAAGGTATACTATATACCATATTTAATAATGAGGGGTATAATCATAAGAAGACCATGTTTATTTTGAACTTCAAAAGAAGACAAAACATATCATGACAACATAATATTTGTCTTTATTACATGCACATATCCAAGAAAGGTTGCTACATCATTTAGTTTCATAAAGAGTGAAAAAATATCTTCTACAAGGCCTCTTTGGGCGTAACCTTGTATATAGGTGAAGTTTGAATCAATTTCCAAAGGGAGATGTTAGCTATAGTAGAATAAAATTAAGCAAGAAGATAATACTCCTTATCAACATTTTGTTGAAGATAAAGATGGGAGGAAGAAAAGCATGTGAATTATGGAGAATTTTTGGATCATTTTATTGTTACGTATGTTTTTAATAATGGAAAAAATAGGTTTTTAAGGGACCCAAAACCCTTTACAAAAGGTCAAAACTTGAAGTAAACATGAAAGATTAACAACTAGACAAAATGTTTCCCCAAGAAAGAAATAGAGACATCGACAGTCCAACACCAATAAAAAACAAGCAAAAGGACTCAAAGAAACCAAGGGAAAATCGATAAGTTAAGCCAAATTATTCTGAGTTAGCAACCTCTACTTCCATCTTGTTCATGTTATAAGACACATTCTTCAAATCCTAAATATCCTATAGAGGTTTCTTATCCTTTTGCTTCGTATTCATATGGGCTCTCTTACTAGGACCAGATGCGTCTTCATTGCCCTTTTCCTTATCCAAATATCAGTCCATGAGTAAGTTGCCATGATAGCACTTTTCTAAATTACCCACCATGGTATTCATACTATTATCAGTTCTCTTGATAACCCTATGGATGAGTGACATGATAGATTGAAGAGTATCTTTAATTATTTTTAATTTCTTCGCAAAGGTTGTGAAGTTATGGTCATATTCTTTTTTGAGATTGTCCATGTCTTCAATAGTTTTTGAAAGGAAATCAACAACAAAAAATATTTCCTCCTTTGTCCACATTATTGTTATATGTGTTATATATGTAAGAAAGTATGTTAGAATGAGGTTGTTGTGACATTTGTTGATTCAGTTTACTAGTTTGAGTGAGTTTTTTTTTATAGTTTAAATAGTAACAAATAGATCTAGGTGGGTTTCTAATACTTGTGATAAAAATCACTTGTTTAGTTTATTGTTGGGGCTTTGGGATGCATCTAAAAGTATTCAGTGGTTTATTTTGAGGTTGAGAAAATTTAGGACAAAGATGAACAACTATTGGAGGTTTTACATTTGTATGATAAAAAACATAAATTATGTTGAGTAAAATTTCATTAGGCTCTTTATTCACCAAGTTTTCATCTTTATAAGAGAGAAAATTAAGAAAATTTATAGTCACATCAACCTCTTGCACCAAAGTATATTCATGAGTAGGACGAATTTCAACAGAGGGAAAATCATGATTTGTCAATTCTTTATCTATATAATATATATCATTTAAATGAATAGAAGGGTAAGCTAATTCTCCATCATATTAATGAAATATAATATAATGAGTGTTTTAAAAAAAACATGAAAATGAAATAACAAAAGAAGATAACTCTATTTTACAATAAAAAATTATCAAAGACAATATGATCAA
Organism: Cryptomeria japonica; assembly: GCF_030272615.1. Lineage (NCBI taxonomy): Eukaryota > Viridiplantae > Streptophyta > Pinopsida > Cupressales > Cupressaceae > Cryptomeria > Cryptomeria japonica. The sequence goes on from NC_081415.1 coordinate 168,646,277, forward strand.
GCAATTGAAGAAACCATAAGATATTTATTCAAACAAGTTTTCTTGATAAAATATAACACAAAAATTAATTATTATTAAGTGATATGAGATAAAAATGATGTGATTAACTAGAAAAAATAAAATAGCATTGTGAAATGTTTTTTATTAGTTGACAAATTATACAAGTAAATAAGTAATATGTTTAAGAAATTGTTGCAATTAAATTAGTAATATATGCAAGTAAATTAGATCTAAGCTTTCAAGTCAAAAGATGTGTACATGGAAGATATGTTGGGTTCACCCATATTATATGTAAGAAAAGTGATCTTATAATAATACATCTATTGACCTAGGATAAAGTATTAGAGAAAATATAGAAAAAATGCAAAAAAATAGAAAAAATAATTTTTAAAAAGATCCCACAATAAACCCAAAAATTTATATTTTACAAGGAAATTTATTAGGGATACCTTTGAAGTAACCGATTAAAAATTTAGAAACCCTATATAAAATAAAAAATATCAAAAGTGATGAATCAAATGTGAAGGTGTGAAATTAGTGTGAAAGTACCATTCTAGATTGCAAGCACTTCAACAAAATCCAAAAATATATTTTTTAAACCTACCTAGAAAAATGTAAGAAAACTTAAAGGAAATAATTACTAACAAGGACATTCATTCCAAAGTTAGTTTTAAATGAGGAGGGTGGGAGGGAAGGGGTAAATGAGGATTTTAGGGGAGGCCGAAGGTGGGAATGATGAAGTAGGCAAAGACGATGAGATTGGGTCTTCTCTCCCCTATCAGCAAATGCATCTTATTTGGTGTGTTTGGCTGGGGGGAGTGATGCTTTGGAAACATCTTTGGTGGATACTTTCTTAGTTGGGAGCTCTTTGGAATGTGGTAGGAGCATTGGAGTGCTTGGATTCTTGGGTCTAGTAGGGAAGGTGAGGGGTCTGATGCCTAGGTTCACTAAGTAGGTCATTTTGATGTTTCCCAGAGGTCTTGCCTTCATTTGCTCATAGTTTCTTCATGTTGTGTTCGGATTTGGGATGTTTAAAGGTCCATTCTCTTCAGAGACTTATGCTCTAGTGTTTGGGATAAGATTATGTGTGAGATGGTATGAGGGGGAAACTCTGGGTTTAGTGTTTGGAGTGGTATGGTGAGTGTGCTTTGGATTTTTCCTCTACCGATCCCTTCTACCTCTTGTTTGGGCCTCTAGGTGTCTTATGTGAAGTGTTTGTTTCAAGGCTAGGAGGGATTTGGCTCTTTTCTTTTTGTTGTTGTTGTTTTTCAACCTTTTTCTAATTGCTTTCCTTAGTACTCTCTCGATTTTCCTTCTCATGGGTTTTCTTTAGCTTTGTCTATAGAGGGGACTCCATCTCCTATAGAGTTGGAGATTTTTTTTTCTTGTGAATCTTTGAGTGGATGTAGGGAGTTGTGCTATGTGGCTAGCTCTTTGGTCTGGCATTGGCTGCTCCTTTGGAGGAGGAGTGTTGCTTCAATGCAGATGTGGATGCTATTGTGGAATTTGTGGATTCCCCATGTTTTAGGTTTTCTTTCTTATGGTTGGAGGGTTTTTTAGTTTTTCTATATTTTGGTTATGGGAGCCATGCTTAATCCTAGTGATTTTGTATCGGGGAACCTACTAAAACCCCATGGTGTTGTTATTATAGGTTATGGGATCCTGGTAAAAATCCTTGAACTATTGTTTCAGAGAAAGGCTAAGGGAGTCTTTTCAAAATCATATTTTATCCTGAGGATAGGGTCTGGTCTTCTATGTTTATATATTCTAACTCCTGGATCTCTTTGTAATGAGGATTTTTTGTCCCTCTCCTTCTTGGTTCCATGGCTTTGTTTGTTGTGCTCTATTTTCTACATTTTGTGGTTTCTCTGGTCTTTCCTATAGAGGTGTTCCTATCTTCTATGGAGGGGGAGATGGATATGGTTGAAGGTGTTCCTCTCTTATTTAGGAGGAGTTAGATGCCATTAGATATACTTGGAAGTGTTGTTGGTGGCAAATGAAGCCCTATCTTTTAGCTGCAAGGGAGCTGATGATGGGTTGTTTGCTATCTTCTTTCCTTTAGCTCCTATGGAAGTGGAGATATTGAATTTCAAGATGCTTTCTATAGGGATCGCTCTTAAGGATAAGGTTGTGGGAGCCTAGACAAAACTCATGATTATGGTTGAGAGCCCCTTGTCCCCTATGTTCTTGTTTAACTAATTTCTTGTGGGCTATCTTAGGCCTTCTTCTTTTGCCACCAACTCTGTAATGTTTGATCTATTTTTTTTGGTTGTCGTTGGGATTCTATTTGTCTAAGTTGTATCCTTTTGTACTGTTCCATTATTGGTTTCGAATATATGAAAAAATCAAAGGTTTCAGGTCCCTTCAAAACTTGATGTTTGGAGTTTTGGGTCCCCTCAAAACCAATTTTATCCTTAATAAAAAACAAGGACATTCATCCCACCAGACATGTGAAATTAATTTCAAGAGAGTTGATTAAATGAAAACTAAAATAAAGATAATTCAAATAAACAATACCTTTACCTCAAAATATTATTTCCTCCTTAGATTGAGTTGAAGAAAACTTCACCCTAGTTCCACTTAATTTCCTCTTAATTATGATATGCTACTAGTAGAAATATAACCAACATTATCTTGGCATAATAGGGATTTTATCATAGCAAAATGATGGCATATAATTAACACAGAAAGGCTTGATGATAATGAAGAGTGAAGACTTTAATTTATAGATTTATAGTGAATGAGACGAAAGGATTAGATCTTAGAAAAGTATCAAGGGCTTAGATTATTATGGTTATCTAAAGGAAGAGGAAATGTACTAGTTCTATAAGATGGTTTATTTACAACATAATATTAATGATTGAGATTAGCCAAAAAAAAATGAACATTGTCATAGAATAGAATAAAAAAAGAATCTTTTACTTTGTCGTACTCAAAGGTGGTGGGGGAATTTAAAATAGGATTTATTGAGAGAATAGAGGTTTGCCCATGCATATTTAAACTAAGAGGTGAAATGTTTCTATAATTGATTTAAGGGTGGTTAGGTGAAGACTTATTGGAAGAATATACAAGCTTGGACATGTGAAGGAGAATAATGTTGGCATTTGACTTAACCAGTAAATGATTGATTGGTGAATGTGATGAAGAGAATGAGATTCATAATTGATGACCAAGTATTGTGTTGTTATTGATGAAAATAATGTTTTTGTAGTCATCTAAGTCTTGGAAGCCAACTGGTAAGGTTTAACTAGTACAAAAGACAGTTTAACAGAGAACAGGTAATTAGGACCTCAACTGGTCAAAAGTGAATGGAGTTGCATTCCAGCAACCAGTACAAGTGATTTATGAAGAGTTGGATAATGTGGTTTTAATTCAGTGATGGAGATAGGTATTTGGAGCTATGTTCATGACCTCATTGGTAGATTCAACCGGACAAGCTAGATTTGATGTATAGAACAAGTATGATGATGAACACTTAACCGATAGTGAGAAAGACACTTAACTTGGAAAATCGGTTGTTAGAATATTTAATCTTTACTTGGCTTAGGTTTATTTGTATTTAGTTTAGGATATTCCTTTGTAATTCCTACATGTAATTTGTCCTATAGTACATGTGTGAGGACAAGTCATTTCTTTTATTTTCCTTTATTAAGGAATATTAGATTTCCTCCATAAGAGGATGTGGACACATGGCACACACATTTTATGAATGGTGGCATTCATAGATTTGGGAGTTACTTTGTAACTCCTCTCCTCATCTCTATTTAAGAGATGTCTCCTCTCTCATTTCTTCTTAATGACAATATTGTAAAGAGCTTCTTGCTCTCTCTCTCTCTATCTCTCTCTCATTTTAGGCATTGCCTCATTCATAATATCACAAGGGGTTTTTCTTTGCTTTTCCCCTTTCAAAAGTTCTTGTGCCTCCTTCTTCACATTTGGGTGATTGCTCCAAGGTTTTTGCATTTCTCTTGGTAACATTTACTTCATCAATAAACTTTCTTGGATTTTATTTTTCTTTCCTTGCTCTTGTATTTCCTTTCACCGGTACATGTTTTGCCTTTTTTTTAATTTCTTATGTTGATGGCCGACATAAGTAAGGCATGTAACGCAATAATGACTAGATTCATTGAACCTAGGAAATTGTTCCAAGGTTGTAGTTGACTGAGAGATTTTTATAAAAAGTGTGATGAGGTATCAAGTCAGTGTGTGTATGTAAGAGTACATGAGATCATTAGCGAAGGATACGAATTTGATTGTGCGGTGATTAGTGAAGCTCTGTATTGATGTATTGTTGAAGTTTTGAGGATATTAAGTGGATCTTATCAGACATTGAGGTGCTACATGAAGATCATTTGACTATTGTTTTCCTAACAGTTTGCAACAGTAACATCCCCGAACTGAGTAGGTCCTAACATGCATTAATTTGTAAATGCCCTAATAGGGTAGCTCTAAATCAAAGTCTTAAATCCTCTTGCGAGGTTGATCCTAATAGGTCAAAGCTCTTAAAAGGGGTCATCATATTAAATCCCTTAACCAGGTGACTCCTAATTGGGTCTACTCCTAACAAGGCATACTTGTAAGACCTTAACTGGTTAGGATTTCTATTCTTGAGATAGTGAATCTTGTGGGTATTAACTCCCCCCATGCTTTCTCCCTTCTGGGATTCCACATATAAATATCTTGTGTTACGTGGAATTTTTAATATTTGGAATTAGCTTATGTCGTGATATTCCTCTTATGCTTATTAAGTTTTAAGCTCTTTAAGTTGGTAATCAAATTTATATTGATTATTGTTGCAGTGATTCACCCCCCCTCTCAATGCTGAATAAGTTTATCAATTGGTATCAGAGCTTAACTTCCTTGAGGCTTAACTTCTTTGGAAGGAACCCTAAGGAAAACATAGGGGAAGGAATGAGCTATAGAGAGATGTATACAAGACTTGTAGAAACTAAGAAAGCCTTAGAAACACTGAGAGGCAAGTATAAAGTCTCACTTGCTAAGAGAAAAGAGCTAATTGAACAAATGTTGGAAGTTTCAGAAAGTAGTTCTTTTGATGAGGCAAACATAGATGCATAGGTTGATGAAGTGGAGAAATTGAATGATGAGAAGGCTAACTTGAGGAGAGAGCTAGAAGCCCTAACCATCAGAATGTGTCAAGAACTTGAAGCAAGGAGGACAACAAAAGACAAGATCAAAGAGAAAGAACACAAGATATTTAAGTTGAATCTGGAAGTTGGTACTTAGTATGCTCATTGGCATGAGGAGAAAGAAGAAAAAGAAGAAATAAAGGCAGATCTGGATATGGAAATCTCTCTTAGAGAGACCCTTATGGAAAAGAATGAAGATCTTACAAAGTAACTTGCTGATGCTAATGAGAAATTTTCTAAGTTTAGAAAAAGTTCTACCATGCTTGATGAACATATTCAATTACAAAGGATGAAAGGTGATATGACTGGATTGGGATACTCTACATTTGAGAAAGGTAAGCCTTCCAGTACTAGGGACAACATGCAAGAAGGTAAATCTGCATCTAAGATTCAGAAATCTACCGGTAAGAAATCCTATAAGCCTTCTTGTTTCAATTATCATAAGCCAGGACATACTGCTAATGTTTGTAGAAGTAGATCTAATGATGATACTAGTTAGAAATTTAATACTGATCAAAGATATATGCCTAGAAACTTTAATGGATATTATTACATATGCACTATGTATGGGCATAGAGCTGTTGAATGCAGGTATGGAGTTAATAATCCAACACCTCACATGAATCAAAGATCTGGCGGTGATTGGAGAAGAAATTTCAATTCCTAGAGAAATTCAAATTGGCAGAGACCTTATGCTAACTGGTCTAGTCCGTATGAGATGGAGAAAAGACTGAATGTGGTGTGCACAATCTATAGTAATTTTGTACATGTGGCTATGAATTATAGAAGAAGGATAGGTAAAGGCAATGCATGACCTTGGAGAGCATTTGGTATGGCTTGTTATCATTATCGTCAACCAGGACACATTGCTTATTTTTGTAGACTAAAGAAGATTCAACTGGTAAATCAATCCATTGACCAAAAAGGGAAGAAGAAAGTTGATGTTGAGGAAACCAGAGTTGAGATGAATAGAATCTTGAAGAAGAAGAGTGATGATAAATCATTTGAGGAGTCAAATTCTTCACCTAGTGTGGAGAACCCTTCACTAGTAAACTAAGTTTTTTATACAACTTGGGGAGAGCTTATTGTCAGATCTTTAGAAGAACCCCCAAATGAAGTGTAGTAAGTCTGATCTGTATATTTTGATACATTTTGATGTTATGAAGATTTTTTAAATCATAACAGGTAGAAATGATGTATCATTGGCAATTAGTAGTATGTATTAGTGTGTTCAGTTATGTTTTAGGGTTTTACTGGTAATGACATTTAATGCAGTAGATAATGGGCAAATAAAAGGAACTTTTTGAATGTTATTTGTCACATTGCATACTTGTGATCACACAAAGAGAAAATAGAGAAAAGCATAACTTATGTTTGTAACATCTAACCTGTTTGACATATATTTGAAGTGATTTGGTGTGATTTGCGATCGACAATTTGTGAGAAAACTTTGTCAGTGTTTGGAACCCTAGAGAAGAAGCGATAAAAGGTATTTATCTAGAAATATTGTAATCTACTTATCTTTTTGAATCGTTGAAGATGGACACCCCACATCTAGTTAATGTTATCGATAGACCCCATCCTAAATTTAAGAGGCACCCATTTAAGTTCAAAGAGATTGATCTCATCGGATCCCTCTTTGGAGTTCCTTATGGTGTCTTACATGTTGAAGATGTTAGACAAGAATGGTATTTTGAAGGAACACTTCAAAAGGGTTACTGAGAAAGGGTTTCACCATCCTTTAAACACCATTGATTAATTTGATGATGAACTTGTGAGATATGTGCTTAGCAAAAATCATGACTAGTTCATGTGGCTCGATAGACCACACAAAATTTCTAAAGGAAGCTATTCACATAGTCACCAAATTTGGTGGCAACGTTGAGGTTCCTGTACTCAGATCCTTTTCTAAGAATGATGTAAAAAATTTAATAGATTCCAAATGGGATGGCAGAGCAATGATGGTGAATAATATCAATGATTCGACAGTGAAATATGCCTCTATGCTTATCGGTTACCAGATCTACTTCTTTAGTAGGATGAATAACATTCATGTTGCTGCTATTCACACATCCCACCGAATGATCAAGGAGGATATTGATTGTAATTTGTTAGAGGCATTGAGGAGTTAATTGATGCTAAACCTAGAATCCATCAAGAAGGATAAGAGGTTAAGGTTTAAGTTTGGACAATTATTTTTTGGTTTATTATTTTACTTTCAGAATTATTTCCTCAGTATTCATGATATCCAATGGATAGATGGCACTCCAGCATTGGTGCAAATAAAAGAATAGCATAAGGATGCTTGGTAATGATTTTCGCAAGGTTGAATGGGGATATTTTAAGCTTTCAAAAGAAAATGCATGCAAGGGAAAGTATACTGGCAGAAGTTATTAACCAATATGAAAACACAATATGCTTTATGGTTGACACTAATACATTCATGATGGAGGCAGTTGAGCCCCATACTACATGGGTGATACACATGAGATATGAAGTGGACACAAATCTTTTGATTGCATATGTTGATCATTTGATTGCTCAACCGATAGATACAACAACAAAAAGGTTTGGCACTTACAAGGAGAAATCCCTTCAAGTGCACTTTGAACTTCAAAATCTGATAATAGTAAAGAAAGTAAGGAAAGAAGTTGAGGAATTTTTAGAGCAATCAGGATTCACAAAGGAAGCCATTGCTCAAGCAAGAGAAAATTATGCTGCTCAATCGGTCGAAACATCAAGTGCTCCAACCAATTCCTCCACCAGTGTGAAAAATAGAGTTGGGAACTTGAAAGGTGCAAAGAAAGATAAACCAAATGAAGCAAAGAAAGAGAAAATGGTAGAAACTTAGAAGGAGAAACCATCAAATATTTAGTTCTCAAGAAAAGGGAAGATTATTGATCCACCTACTGCACTAGTTAAGATTAGTAAAGAAAGAAGAAACAAGTACATAAACTAGCAGTCATAGATATAGATGATGAAGAAACTAAATCTCAAGGAGAGAAGAAAGCCCTAAGGGCTAGTGCTAAAAGACCTAAGGTTGATGTTACTTCAACTATAAAATATTCAAAGAAACCAGTAACAAAGCTGACCCCTCTTGAAAAATTAATAATAAACATTAAGGAATATGGTCTATTGATCGGCGTAAGGAAACTATATGATATTTTTAATGAGGATAAACAAAGATAGATAGAGGAATCAGTTGTTTACATGATTGCAAGGGAAAATTCCAAACTCTTTGTATAATAAGATTGATGCTAGATGGAAGGCAACCATGAACAAGGATATGAAATTCATTGAATTTATTCTTAAAATTCTGCAACTTGAAGAAACTAAGGAGGAGATAGATGAAACTCTTGCAAAAGTAAAATCATCCTTTAGATCAAAGAAAAGGTTGACAAGATTGTTAATCAAAGAGACCAAATCAGTCCATGAAGAGACTAAACAAATTTTGAAGAAGGTAATGGGTCTGATTCCGGATGAAGAGGAAAAAGATGAGGAAGATGAATCGGAAAGGCTTAAGACTGAAGATCTTCTGTAAGGTGTTACGATAATTGATTTTGAGCCTAATGAAATAGTGATGGGTGATCAACTGGTAGATGATCAACTAGTGAACACACAAATTGTACTTGTGATTATCCCTATTAATGATGATACCAGTAATACTGATGATGCTGATGCTACTGACAATGTAGATGTACAGGATGTTTATGTTCTAACATCTGAGCAACATGAACAGGAACAGGGACATGAAGAAAGGAAAGATGAAGAAGAAAATAAGGATGAGGAGCCACCGGTAGTAACTCAAGTTGTTTATTCAAAGCCCCACCAGTATAGGAACCTAAAAACAATAAGGAAAGTGAAAAGAAAGAGGAAGTGATAGAAAACAAGCTTGAAGATGTAGAGAAAAAGACTGAGGAGGAGAAGATAGAAGAAATGAAAGACGACAAGGTAGAAGAGAAAACTAAAGAAAAGAAAATAGAGGATATTGTGCCTAATGTGACACCTTTGTCACTTGATTCCAAAAAGAAAATTGTAGATGAAGATGATGATAATTCTATAATCATCAAAGGACCGCTTGATATGGACAATCTGAGTTCTACTGAGTTGATGGATATTGCAACTGCCATGCAATCCCAGGCCAAGAAGAAGAGGATGAAAGAACAATAGGAGGCATAAACAATAAGAAATGAAGTTGAAATTTTGTCAAGTCTCCTACCGGAGACTGATATAGATAATTTGTTTACTCCTATTAACAAGCTTGGTCAACTTGTTAATGATACCAATGAACTGATGAAATCATTTGAGGATGTTGCTTATGTCAGTGTTGAGAAAGATTACAAGAAGAAGAGAACATAGCACTTAATGACTGAAATTGATAAAGGGAAACTTTTTCTTACTGCCAATAAGGACTATTTAAAAGAGGCACTTGAAACCATCGGTAAAATCCTCTCAACTATTTCTAAATTTTCATTATTTTGTGCTGACTTGAAGAAGAAGGAGAAAGATGAGAAATAACTTGAAGTTCTTAGTGAGTCATTCACGTCCCTTAATGACTCTGCAATAAATTTTGGAAGATTGGTTGTAGAACTTCAGCATAAGCTGAAAACTTATGAAAATGAACAGGTTAAATGGACTAGATCACTGTAGGAATTATAGACACAGCTGATACCGAAGGTGGAAATCTTCCAGAGAGCTTATAAAGAATCTGAAGATATCCTTGCAACACCGGAGATGAGAAAAATAGATGCCATGGAGGATCTTGTTGGATAGACAAAGACACATGTGGAGATAACTGACACTATTTAAGAGACATAGCATAGCGATTTGAAACAATTATAGTCTCAATTTAGTGATGCTTTTTCTAAGATTGCATTGTAAAGACATTCAAATTCTTATATCTATATATACTATGCATTTTTTATGCAAATTTTGATGTAACATGTATTTATCTTTCATGTATTTACTTCTTTCTTTGGCATTATTGTCAAAGGGAGAGTATTAGTTGAAGAGCCAGCCAAAATTTTGTATGCTAAAGTAAAGGGGGAATAGTAGTATAATCCTTTTATAAGTTTTTCAATTTTTTGTAATAGCACACAATCGCTAAGGTGGAGTATGTGTAGAGTCAATTTTTGTATTGCACACTTTGTTGACAATTTTTTCATAAGTGTTGCCATCAATGCCAAAGGGGGAGAATGTTGGCATTTGACTGAACTGGTAAATGATGTATTGGTGAATGTGATGAAAAGATTCAGATTCATGTTTTGATGACTAATTCTTGTGTTATCATTGATGGAAATTTTTTTTTTGTTTTCATCTGAGTCTTGGAAGCCAATCAGTAGGGTTTAATCAGCAGAGAAGACAGTTTAACAGAGAACTAGTAATTAAGACTTCAATCAGTAAATAGTGAACAAAGTTGCATTCCAGCAACCGATACAAGTGATTCATGAAGAGTTGGATGATGCGGTTTTAAAGCAATGTCGGACACATGTATTTGGAGCTATGATCATGACCACATTGGCAAATTCAACCGGACAAGTGAGATTTGATGTATAGAGCAGGTATTCTATTGAACACTTAACCGGTAGTGATAAAGACACTTAAATCGATAAACCGGTACAGGTTTTGTCTTGTTTTTTATTTCTTATGTATGTGGTCGACATAAGTAAGGCATGTAATGTAAAAATGAGTAGAGTCATTGAACCTAGGAAATTGTTTGAAGGTTGTAGCCAACTAAGAGATGTTTATAAAAAGTGTGATGAGGTATCAAGTTGGTGTGTGTATGTAAGAATATGAGATCATTAGCGAAGGATGCAAATTTGAATGTGCAGTGATTATTGAAGCTCTATATTGATGTGTTGTTGAAGTTTTGAGGATATGAAGCAGATCTTATCAGACACTGAGGTGTTACATGAAGATCTTTTGACTTTTGTTTCCCTAACAGTTTGCAACAACGAAATCCCCTAGTCAGGTAGGTCCTAACAGGCCTTAATTTATAAATCCCCTAACTGGGTAGCTCTAAATCAGAGTCTTAAATCCTCTTATGAGGTATATTTTAATAGTTAAAATCTCTTAAAAGGATCATCATATTAAAGCCCTTAATCAGGTGACTCCTAAATGGGTCTGCTCCTAACAGTGCATATTTGTAAGACCTTAACCAATCAATATTTTTATTTTGCAGATAGTGAATCTTGTGCTTATTAAATCCCATCGTGGTTTTTCCCTTCTGTGTTTCGACGTATAAATCTCTTGCGTTATGTAGAATTTGTTTTATTGGGCATTAGCTTATGTGGTGTATAAATCTCTTGTGTTATGTGGTGATATTGGGCATTGGGCATTAGAAGAAATGAAGTTTTTTGATGAATAATTATTTAAATATTAAGTTTAATTAGTTATATGGCCTGGTCGAATTCAAGTATAAACAATCTATTCAAAGATAGTAAGCTACCTACATACAATTTTGTGTGATCGCTGAGTTTAATAATTAACAATGTATCTATAGGACATTAATAATTTTAAATTTGTCTTTGCATCACCTATTATAAGAGGTAACTCCTATACAATTTTCAATAAAAAATGACATAGGATCTAACGAGACACAAATTCTAATGGCCAACATAAGAGAAGGCCACAATAGATAATGGTGATACAAAAACAATGTGTTTGACATTCACTAATATCTCTAAATTTAAATGTATCACATTATAAATATTAGTGTCATGCTCATTTAAATGTTAGGCTATGATACAAAGTAAATATTATGTAAACAATTGAAAAATGAAAGAAAAATAATAGTTAAACTGATATTTTAAAGAACTATTTAGTGAACATATTTTTACATGAAATTCGTATAATTAGCTATATGATTTGTATTTTTCCTACTTATAGAATACAAATCATTGGTGTGTTTTAAATCATAAATGTCAAAATAAATCTATTTATATGATGTGATGGTAACACTAATATTATAATATAATGATACTTACTAAAACAAAATATATTCATATAATATAATAAATGGTATACTAATGGAGATTGTCTTTTCTAGTGTATTTTTTTAATGGAGATTGTCTTTTCTATGGTGTGAAAAACACGTCTTGCTTGAATTCTGAAAATCTTAATCAAATTTCGAATATTTGATATTCATATTATAAAACTTCAAACATAAAAATATGCACACGATGAGCTAAGAAATATACAAATTGTTTCTCCAATTACACTCTTAAAATTTGTATCTATAAACTAATTAATATTTTTATAATATAATAATATTATCATATTATTGATAAAAAACTTATATATAAATAAACAGGTGACAGTAATAATACATGGCAAGCTTCATACGATACTTATCATAAAAAAACTGCAATGCATTATGTAATGTAGTAATTGCAGGTTAAGCGTTTTAGGCTAAACCTAGTTGGATGAAAGGTCACTACGGGGTTTAAGATATCCTGCGTCACAGTGGAACCTGAAATGTTGAAAAAATTGAATACTGTTCATTGATACATCTTGAATTTCTAAGGCTTTCTGCAGGCTTTTCCTCCTATTCTCCTCCTTCTCCTCCTCCTTGAAATCAGCTTCTTTCTTTTTTATATTTTGGGAATTGGCTGCATTCTTCTCCTTTCTTTTGTAATCTTCTTCCTTTTTGATATAATTATCAACAATTTCTTTGAGGGAAGGTTCTCCTTTTACGGCTTCCACATCAACGTAGGCATGCCAATTCTAGAATAAATATATTATCGTCAAAATAATAATCACAAATTTGAAAGTTGAAACTATTTTTAAGGAAAGAAAGATCACAGTACCTGAATGAGAATGTTCATTTCTTTTCTCCACTGGGAACATATAAATATCCAAGCAACTAATTCTTTATCCCATTGGGAAGAAATTTTTGTGACAGGATCCATGATGTGGGTTATCACATTCCTTGCGAAATTGTGGTATCTGATATAATTCTGACGAATCCCAGATATCTCTCTGGAAAAGCATTTCAATTTTTCAAATGTTTTTCTTTCATTGCAACTCATTTCTTGAACCTGAGTTTCAGGTTTCAATGGAGGTCGCTGTTTCTTGATATTGTCTATATACCACAACAAGAATAAAAAGTATTATTTAATTTTTTAAAAGTAGGTAAATTGGTATAAATTTGTCTGTATGAATAAATCTTAATTTTCTTTTTTATAATGAGATAATAAAAGCAGATCATAATGCAACAAAAAGAACCAAACTCACACAAAACTAATCAGTTAAAACAAACCCCAACGGAAGAAAATTCGAAATTCTTATTTCTAGATAATTTCTTTTTATCATTTAAATTGCTTTTAAGCTTACTTTATATCCACACTATTTAAGCATAGCTAATTTACATAAATGCATACCTTCGATTTCTGAGTTGACTTTAAAAACTGGATATAAGGTGACTGGGAACTGGATAATTTGGCTAATCAAGTGATCGGGATCAACGTCTTTCTCTGAAGTAGTTGCCTTTCGACTGATATTCTTGTCCAGTGCCAAAACAAAGTTGATTTCACATGCTTTAAGTACCGTGTTTAAGGACTGCAACACCTGTGACATACGGGTAATGGAACATATTTTATTTATTATTGCAAAGTAATGTAAATATATGTCTAAGAATACAAAATCAAACCTGCATTATAATTTTGTCTTCATAACGGTCGAGGTCCTGTAGAAAGGCTATTATGCGGAGCTTGTCGTGTGGAGCTGATCCATATTTGGGAACAGGAGTCTTCTCAATCTTCTCCTCCAGGAAACCCAACCAATGACTCAATTTTTCACCTGCAAGAAAAGATAGAACAGAATAGGGTTTTTTCCCAATTTCTTCTTTCAAAAATTTGATCTTTGAAATAACTTTCTCTTGATGGCCATAGTGATCTGAATCGTCAGTCCTGGAATGATCTCTCACAAATTTGCTCACTTACTTCAAGTTCGGAAAAGAAACTAATTTCTTGAGTGCAGACGCAGCAACTGCAATTGACAATGCAGGTATAGCTCCATATTTCAGCTTTGTGACATTAAGGAGGTCCAGAAAGACCCATGGTGCAAGGACTACTACAATTATAACAACAGCAACAATCAAATCATGTTTGTCGAAAATTGCTTTGTAGTTGTGTCTCCAGAAAGTGCTCCACCGCTGGGCGCGAGTCATAGATTTCTCGATTGTTTTTGTTATATTAACTACCAGACGATCGGAAGCTTTGAGCTTTCCCATGTGCTTTCGAGCACTGAATTTTAGAGTTAAAACCCTAGGGATTTGCTTGTTCTCATACTCTGGATCTCTCACCCAGAGAACTCACAATTAATACGGATATATATGTTAGAACATTAATATTTACAATTTCTTTTATTTATTTATTTCAAACTGTAATCCATGTAAAGTTTTTCTGCAGATCTCGACAACTGAAATTTACAGTTAAAACCCGAAGAATTACCGGTGATTTCTCCTTGCTCTCATGTTCTTTATCTTTCACCTGGAGAGCTCACAATGAACAGAGACAGAGATTTTAGAATCTTAATATGGTTGAATCAATCATGTAAATGTTCTTTTCGCAGATTTCTCACCAGTTGCTTTAACTCCATGCATGCCATAAATATATTAGAGCCTTAACATTTCAAAATTTCGGTTTGTTCAAAGAACCATTCCTGTAAAAATATCTGCAGATCTCTTACCAGTTGGTTCAATTCCAAGCATGCCAGATATTTGTAAACGGCTTCCTGGTTTGGTTGATATTCCTCCAAAAAATTGATCAGTGCCTTTTCCTGATTGATATCAGTTATCAGACATACAATTAAATTCTTATATTAGATTAAAATTAACATGAACCACTATTATCTTACTCCACAATTTGATCTTACTTTTATTTGTTCCGGATTTTGTTTAACCAATAAATTGGCAACTCCATCCTTGATTCTTGCACCTTTTTTACTGAGCTGCTTTCTTTTGTCTTCATCACGGAGAGGCTGCCCTCCATTTATGTCGTTGTGTGGAAAGTCAACTCCCTCCTCGATTCTTTCACTTTTTTCACTGAGCTCTGTATCTTTTTTTCCATTGAAATCCTCGAGTGGAAACGCGGCTTGAGCAGCTGTGAGGAGTAGAGGAGTAGATTCTCTTCTATCTGGAAGCACAATTTATTAATCTATAGTAAAATATTAACTAATGTTTTCAAAATAATTTAGTTTCTCTTAATTTAAAATAAAATTGTATTATTAAAATATGTATTTATTAAATTTTTATTTCTCTTCCTGAAAGGATACACATATATATTAATGAAATTAAAAATATTTTTTTTAAATTCTCTTCTTCATCGAAACTTTTACGATACATTCAAGTACCATATTAAAAAGAGGATATATAAATAATCAAATCTGATATTTATGAAAAATATAGGACGAGGTGAAAAAGTAGGGAGAAAATTAAGGTTTAGTTAGGTCTTTTAATTTAATTACAATTACAAATTAACATTTAGTTTAAAATATTTTGATGTATTGTGATGAAATAAAGTAGCGATGACAATAAAAGCAAGGCAAGCAAAATCTTGCAAATCTAAGGAGATCATCGAAAGGTCAGGTAAACATCAACAGACGGGAAATGAGATGATCACTCCACCATTCATCACCGGTGTGAATGTTATTCCTCTTGGCACATGGAAAGGGTGTCAAGATTAGAACCCTATATCACAAGCTAATGAGAAACAACCGATTCAATACCTTAATAAGAACCTAGTGGTTGGGTTTGGTAAAGTGAAAAGGAATTGGAAGACTCTTAATGGAGAAGGAAGCTGTATGGTTGATGGGAGCAAAGCTTAGAGAAGCCCTAGAAGCAAGCTCTTTATAATGCCATCAGACCTTATAACTCTGAATGCTAATCAATTGATCGACAGAGCACTACTGGTAAAATGGTGTGATATTGGAGGCGATGGTAAGGGACTTATGGATTGGTGGAGGATTAAATTTGTAGAAAAGATAAGTATCGGACCTCTTCAGAATAACAATTTTTCAGTAGAATGTATGAACCTTAATTTGAAGATTGAAATTTTATTCAGGATTCCAACTTTCTTCAGAGGATCTCGTTTCCATAGGATTAATTTGACTCCCAACTTTTATCCAAAAATTTACACCTTTAAAAAATTACCGATGTGGATCGGTTTAGTTGGGCTACCGTAGAATTTTGGAATGGGGAAGCCTTGATCAGAATAGGTGATGCCCTAGGTTCCTTTCTGGGGGGAGGAAGAGGATTTTATCAAAAGAAAAATGGGGGGTGTAGCAAACATTTATGTAGAGGTGGACTTAGATATAGTTGTTTAAAAATAATTGGAAATTGTACTCGACTTAGGGAGATGGTCTCAGAAGGTAGAAAGTCTGGTTGTTGTCTATTAACTGAAAATATAGAGGTCGGTTCCTCAGGAGCAAGTTTGAATGCTAAGGAGACTAGGTTGGAATGTCATAAGGTAAGTGGAATAGTTCAGACTGAAAATGTGACCAGAAGGATTGATACATTTTAATGCATTGATTAATCTAAGATCTATTGAGCAATATTACACATGGAATTAATCTAGGATCTATTGATCCATATCCATATTACACATGGAAGGAAATTATTTTTCCAAGCTAAATCTCTTGGCACTAGTAAACATTTTTTAAGAAATAAGAATAAGTAAAATGTCTTCTGTTTTACCAACCTATGGTAATAAAGGTTTACCACCTCAAATATCAAACATTATAAATTTAACATACCTTATTCATGAGACTGCTCACTAGCTCACCAGATCCACATTCACCAGCAATGCCCACAGTGATTGGAGTTTTTGTATTTCGATTAAGCAAATGTGCAGCTATGCCTTCTGCCAATTCATCGATGCCTGTTCATGCATACCAGACATAAGTAACAGATCTTGCTCAGAAAATTCAAATGACAAAGCTTCAAACTATCACAGAACCAAAAGATTGAATACTTACTTGGGCTTTGATCATAGACAGCCATATTCTTTTCTATAAAATAAGACTCAAATTACAGTGTTTGACAAATGAGACTCAGTAGCAGGTAATTCTTGAATATTGTACGCCTTATATAGAGATATTATGAATAAAAGCATGGGCCGCATGGGAAACACATATTTCACGCGTTGTGAGCCACTAAAAAATTCTTACTATACTTTTTGATCGTGAAGTTAATGATGGATTTAATAATGATATAAATATAAAATTATATTTTTTAATCTTTTGGATTAATTTTAATTAGATTGTTTTTATACATTATTTAATATGTTTGTTGGTATGTAATTTCTGATTGTAAAGTTTTAAATAATGTATTGATGGATTTTTTTATGATTTTCAATCGTAATTGTCAAGAGTCCAAATTTATGTTGTTTTCATTTATCGCTCATATTTATTTTAATTAGATTATTTGTACACATTATTTAATAAGTTAGCTAGCAAGTATTCTATCATCATAAAGTTATGGATAATGTTTTGAGGGACCTTCTGTGATTCTCACTAATTCTATGTCTTCTTTTTTTCTACAATTTGATTATATTTTGATTAGAGTGTTGTTATTTTTTTCCTAATATGTTAGTTGACAAGTATTTTGTAATATCAAGTTATGAAAAATGTTTTGATAGATTCTTTGTGATTCCAATTTGTAATAATGAAAAGTTTAAATTTATATCATTTTCTATTATATTTTGGGTCTATTGTGATTAGATTACATTATTTAATATGTTAGTTGACATTTATTTTGTCACTATGGTAAAGTTATGGATAATGTTTTGGTTCATTCTTTGTGATTCTCATTTATAATGATAATTTTTTAAAATTTATATCTTTTTATTTTATAGTTTATGTTTATATTGAGTAGATTACTTTTATACATTATTTAATATGTTTGTTTTCATGTATTTTGTCACTGTAAAGCGATGGAAAATGTTTTGATAGATTGTTTATGATTTTTTTCAAGTGTAAAATTTTCAAATATATGTCTTTTTTATTTATAAATTTATTTTGATTAGATTTTTTTTAATAGAATGTTCAATATATTAGTTGGCATTGTTTTTGTCACCTCAAGTTTTAATAATTATTTTGATGCATTCTTTGTGATTCCCTTTTCTAAGGGTGAGATTTACAAATATATGTCTTTTTCTTTTATATTTTGGATTTATTTCAATTAGATAGTTTTCATACATTATTTAAAATGTTAGTTAGCATTTTTTTTTTGTCACTTCAAGTTATGGACATGATTTGATAGATTCTCTATTATTCTCATTTGTAATGGTGAAAGTCTAAATTTTTTCTTTATATTTTGGATTTATTTCAAGTAGATTGCTTTTGTCTATTATTTAATATGTTAGTTAGCATTTAATTTATCATTTTTTATTTTGACAATTTTTTTGATGGATTCGTTGTGATTCTTAATGGAAATGGAAAAAAAAATTAAATTTATATATTTTTATTTTATATTTTACATTTTTTTTTTATTAGTTTGTTTTTATACATTATTTAATATGTTAGTTGACATGCATTTTATCACCATAAAGGTAATGATGATGTTTGAATGATTCCTTGTGAATCTCATTTGTAATGTTGAAAATTCTAAATTTTTTATCTTTTTTCATTTATATTTTGGGTTTGTTTTGTTTATATACATTTAATTAATTTGTATGTATATTATCACCGATAAGTTATTGGTAATGTTTCCGTTTGTTATTTTTAATTCTTATTTATAATTGTGAAAAGTGTTAATTTTATATTTTTCTATTAAATTTTAAGTTTGTTTTGATTCTATAGATTATTAGCTATGCTTGTATGCATTATATATATGACTTGGTAAGTAGTTTTATATAAGTTTCTACAATATTTTGCATGATTAGAGGCTTATTATTTTTTGTTTATATATTATTTATCCTTTAATTATTTATAAATAGTGTGGTTATGCTATTCTTTGATATCAATATTTTAAATCATGTATCTAGTCTATCATTATGTACTAGGAGTGAAGGTGTGTTATTTAATTTATTTCACATTATGTATTTAGGAAAAACCTATTTAGGTTTTCTTTATTAGGATAATAATAATATTTTTAAAACTTAATTTAAGGTAATTAAGTTTCATCACAGGCTTATCAATCTTGAATATGAAAATCATATGCTACATCTTTTAAACATGAAAAACTATATTTATTAGTTTGAGCTACTTGAACTCTTGAATTAGAGTTATTTAGAGGCATCTCATAACTAATTGGACATGCCACTTACTTGATTACAATTATGTCAATAAATAGAGGTTATAGACACATAAAAGAATAGCTAAACATACAAGAGATTTCATGCATGTTCATGTACAATTATAGTTAGTGACTTCATGCAATTTAAACTTTTAGAGATCTTATTTTTATCTCTAAGAGGCTACAATTCTTCTCATGCAAAGTAGGAGAAACTAATATTCCAACAATCTCCCCCTTAATTTCAACCACTAGTTGATTCAACACAAAAAAGTGATTAACAATGCAAACTCCAATGCAATGCAGACTTCCATGAGGCCCCTTATCAGGACTAGAAGAAAAAAAATGAAAAAAGGAAGCTCAAGATTTATTATGGAGGAGCTCGAGGAAATTAACAATAGTATGATTCAGAAGAATATTGAGCTCATGAAATAGATATAATAACATTCAACCCATAACACACTGATTTATGTGGGGAAAACCCTTTCGGAAGAAAAATCCCGCTCCAAAAGCTACCCAGTATATTATTCAGCAATAAAAAATAGATTACAATATACTTGCAGAGAAAGCTCTTCGCAGGAGTACAACTAATCAAAGATTCAAAGGTAACACAATAGCCATAAGACTCTTACACACAACCTCTATCTCACACACCTCATATAGGAGATACAATACAAGAAATTATCAAACGATATTACAAAACCATGGGCCAAAACCAACCAATAAGGTGTAGCTAACCTTATCTCCCTTCTAGATGCCCTATGATGTTTTCCTCCCTTTTTATAGCTCATTTATGTGTATAATGTATTTTATATTTCCTATTTAAGGAGTACAAACTTCTAGAGGCCATAACTTGAGAACCGTGTGTCCTATTGGCGAACCATTTGAAGTGCCAGAAAGCTCGCGAAGTGCTCTTTTGCCTTGTAAACTGCTACACTATTTACACCCATTTTCAAGGCATTTAGGGGACTCTAAAGTAATCAAAATAAAATTTAAACCTTTCATTGGACCCCTCCAAAATGCAAAATTTAATATCTTCAAAACTAGGTTTAATCTTGCAATGTAACTCTATTGGAATGCTTATCTAGCCAACCAAAAGCTTCTAGGAGAATTTCACACCATTTTGTGTGCAAGTGAAAAAATACAATAAATAGTAACCTCATGTAAATGCAAGGTTGACACACTATTTTCCCAACAAATCTCCCACTTGTCGAACACCTTGCAAGAGAAAAGGGATTATCAACATAATGAATCAATTGCTAGGGGCCATGAGGCTCATAGACTACAAGCACCATCTAAACTTCTCTGTGCTCACAGTCTTAGTTAAAGAATCTGCAACATTCATCAAAGTTTCTACCTTAACCAACTTCACCCTTCCATCCTCGACCATATCTCTGACAAAATGATACTGAACATCAATGTGCTTCGTCCAAGCATGAAATGTCGGGTTCTTAGCTAGGCAAATCGCACTTTGACTATCACAATAAAATTTCATGGCTCCTTGTTTTATTCCAATGTCTTAACATAGTCACTGAAGCCAAATGGCCTCTTTACAAGCATGTGTAGATGCCATATACTCTTCTTTAGTAGTAGACAAAGAAACAACAACTTGTCACTTACTCATCCAACTAATTGCACCAGCAAATAAAGTAAACACATAAGCACTACTGGATCTTCTTCTATCAATATCACATGCCCAGTCTGAATCCACATAACCATGAATATCAAGGGAAATCATGTCTTGATCTAAATTATGATGATAACACAAAGAATACTTTGAGGTACCCTTCAAATATCTGAAGACTCTTTTCACTGCATCCCAATAAACTCTCCCAAGATTAGACATATATTTGGACAGAATTCCCACTACTTGGGCAATGTTTGGTCTAGTACAGACCATAGCATACATCAAACTTCCAATTCTACTTTGGTAATGCACTCTACTCATGTGTTCCATCTCCGATGGGGATGCAGGACAATTTGCAGTAGATAATTTTGTTCCCACTGTAAAAGGAACATACAATGGTCTACAATCCTACATGTTGAACCTTTATAACACTGAATTCACATACTTACTCTTCCCTAACCATAGATTTCTATTCACTCTATCTCTTCTAATTTCCATCGCAAGAATGTGTTTCACTACACCAAGATCCTTCATTTCAAATTTAGCAGTGAGTTGAGACTTTAGTTCTGAAATAATACCTTTCCCTTAACTAGTGAATAACATATTATCAACTTACAATGCAATGTATAGGGAATGATCACCATCAGATTTAGAATAAACATAATGATCTAATTTAGAACATGCTCAAATCCCAAACTTCAAAAGTATGTATCAAATTTCTAGTACCACATCCTAGGACTCTGTTTGAGGCCATGCAGGGATTTCTTTAATTTATAGACCAAATTACTTTTACCTTTCACCACATAGTGCTCTGGTTGTGTCATATAAATATCCTCTTCCAAATCACCATGAAGTAAATAAGTTTTCACATCCATTTTCTCAACCTCTAAATCATAAGCAGCAACAAATACAAAGCAAAAATCTAATGGATGCCATTTTGGCAGCAAGAGAAAAAATCTCACCATAATCAACACCCTCAACCTGAGAGTATCCTTTTGCAACCAACCTTTATTTTTACTTCTTAATGCTTCCATATGAACCAATCTTTTTCTTGAACACCCATTTGCAACCAACATGCTTTCATCCTTCAGGCAATGGTACAAGATCCCATGTAGCATTGTTTTCAAAGCTGTCATTTCTTTTTCTATAGCAATCTTCCAGGATTTTGCATCATTCATACCTAATTCCTCTTCTATAGATTTTGGTTCATCCATATTAGTATTGAAAGAAAAAATACATCTCCAATCATCAGGTGAATACCTTTCAGGTGGTTGTCTATGTCTTTTAGACCTTTAAACAAGCTGAGTTGGAGGTTCTTCCTCCTCTTCTAAAGATTCAGAACTAGATGAGCTCTCCTCAACTTCTTTCCTATCTAGGGGTCTTGATTCAACTCTTTCAGGTGTATAAGGAAATTGAATCACATCTTTCTTTTTGGTTTGTTTTGGTTGCAATGTAGCATAAAGAGACTTAATTTCTCTAAAAATAACACTTCTATTATGAATTACATTTTGTGCAATAGGGTCCCAAAGCTTGTATCCTTTCACACCATAACTTTACCCAATGAAGATACATTTCACAGCCTTATTCTCTAACTTTGCCTGCTTCTCCTTTCCCATATTTGCATATGCCTCACAAACAAAAACTCTAAGATGTCTTAATGAAGTCTTGTGACCCGACCATGATTCCATAAGCGTTTTATCAAGAAGGGATGATGTGGAAGACCTGCTAATCAGGTAGCAACGAGTGGTAATAGCTTCAACCCAAAATTTTTGTTCTAGACCAGCACCACTCAACATACTCCTAGCCTTCTCCATTAGTATCCTTTTCATTCTTTCTACAACTCCATTCTAATATGGAGAATACGAAGTTGTCTTTTGTTTGCTAATGCCACAATCTTTCAAGAATCTATCAAAATAATTAGAGAAAAATTCACTGCCTTTATCAGTCCTCAAACATTTAATTTTCTTTCCAACCCACAACTTAACCATTGTTTTAAATTCTTTAAATCGATTGAAAACTTTAGATTTACTCTTTAGAAAATATACCCATTTCCTTCTACTAAAATCATTAATAAATGAAACATAATATGTGGATTTTCCAATTGAAGAAGCATCTACAGGATATAAAATCCAAAACACCACAAGTTTTATAAGAATTTGAATAAAATTGAATGCAGTTTTGTTTATCATAAATGCAATGCTCACAGAAATCAAAGTCAAGGTTACAATCATTAAAACCTTGAACAAGGTTTTCATGTTTCGAGGTCCTTAGACCCTTTTCTCCAATGTGGCCAAGCCTCTAGTGCCATAACATAGTCTGCTCTACAGGTAACTTTGCTTCAAAAGATAGAGCACCCTTTGGTACCCAAAAGCCATTTCCATCTACTAAAGGTGAAACCCTCAAATCTTCCACAATTTTACTTTTTATAGAAGTTCTATTACACTCAACAGTGTATGCATCTAGCTTATACAAAGTGTTGAACCTGAGACCTCTAGCAATTACCATAGCACCCTTAATCATCTTACATCCTACTTCAGAAAAGACTATCGGCACACCTGCATCTATTATTTTTCTCACTAGATAAAACTTTCATTTTAATCCAGGGATATGTAGCACAACATTAATCATTTTTATTCTACCATCAGAAAACCTGATTCTAACTTTACCTTGACCAACAATGTATAAATGTGAATCATCACCCAAGTACACCTTACCTCCATTAAATTCTTCATTTTTAGAAAACCAATCACTATTGGCAGTCATATGAAAAGATGCACCTAATTCAATTAGCCAGGCATCATTACCTACATGAGTCACCAAAGCTGCAATAAATGCATCACCATCTTCCTTCTTGGACTCAGAATTAAAATCAATCTTCTTCTTTTTCTTATTATTTTCTTCTTTACAGTCCTTATAGATGTGACCTGGTTTACCGCAATTCAAACAAATGACTTTGGACTTTCCCGAAGATTTTGATCTCTAATTTGATTTGAACTTATTGCACTTCTCATTCTTCTTGCCTTTCTCCTTAGGTCTTCGATGAATAGTTAGGGCTTCCTTTGCATCTCTTCACCAAGTAGGGAACCCACCATATCTTAGGACTTAAAAATAATAGAATTACTACCAATAGCCATAACAAGATAATTCCATGAATCAAGAAAAGAACAAAGAAAGATCTGGCATTTCTCCTCTTCATTCATCTTAACACTGACAAATACTAATTAAGCCACCAACATATTGAATGCTTCCGGGTTGTTTTTAGCTCGTCCATCCTCTTCCATCTTCAAGGAATACAATTTCTTCATTAAGAAAATCTGATTTAGTAAAAATTTTGCTTGATACATTTCACCAAGCTTAGTCCATAGCTTCTTTGTAGTTTTTTCTTCATGGACATTGACCAGAACAAAGTCTGTCAGGCACAATCTGATTAGACCCTTGGATTTTTGGTCCATAACATCATATTGAGCCACCACAATAGGATCTGAGGGCCTTTGGACATTCACATCAACAACATCCCATAGATCTCGATCTATTAGCAAATCTTCCATCTTCAAGTTCCACATCTCAAAATTTGTTCCATTAAATTTCTTCACTTCTATTTTCCTTGATGAACTTGCCATTTGAAAATTCCTGCAACAAGATCAAAATGTGTCTTCTACAAAAGCTCCCACTCAAATCTAGATTAATACAAAAAACCCAACAATGCACAACTGAAATCAAATGTGATCAAGCTCTGATACCACTTGTAATAGAGTTAAGTAGTGGAACAACTTCCTAGAGTAACCTTGAGAAGAGGATAATGCAAAGTTTTTTATAGATCCTCACAATAGTTACAGAAAATAGAAATAGATATAATAACATTCAAATCATAACACGGTGATTTACGTGGGGAAAACACTTGCTGGAGAAAAACTCCACACTCCAAAAGCCACCCAATATATTATTCAACAATCAAAAATAGATTACAATATACTTGTAGAGAAATCTTGTCACTAGAGTACCACTAATCAGAGATTGAAAGGTAACTCAACATCCATAAGACTCTCACACACAACCTCTATCTCACACACCTCATATATAGGAGATACAATACAAGAAACTATCTAACGGTATTACAAAACCATGGGCTAAAACCACCCAATAAGGTGTAGCCAATCTTATCTCCCTTCTAGATTCCCTATGACGTGTCCCTCCCTTTTTATAGCTTATTTGTGTGTCTGATGTATTTTATATTTCCTATTTTAGGAGTACAAAGTTCTGGAGGCCTTAACTTGAGATTTGTGTGTCCTATTGATGAACTGTTTGAAGCACTGAAAAGCTCGCGAAGTGCTCTATTTATTCATAAATCAGTATGCCATTTACACCCACTTTTCAGGGCACTTTGGGGCCTCTAAAGTCCTCAAAATCAAATTTAAACATTTCATTGGACCCCTCCAAAATGAAAAATTTGATATCTTCAAAACTGGCTATGATCTTATGACGTAACTTTACCAAAACTCTTATGTAGCCAACTAAAAGCTTCAGGGAGATTTTCACACCATTTCATGCTCAAATGGAAACTTACTATAAATAGTAACCTCATGTAAATGCAAGGTTGAGACACTATTTTTCCAACACAGGCTTGTATCTTTTTGTTTGGTTTAGTGAGGTGCTTCCCTTGTTTTTGTTACTATTTAGTAGTTGTTTAGACTTTGCTTTGCTACTGGTTCTAATTTTTTTGGAATTAGGTTTAGGGTCCCTGTAAAACCCATTTATCTCAATCAAAAACACAAAATAATGATATCTTCATCTAACTTCAATGGGCTTCTCTCCTATTGTGATGAAATGTGTAGCAATCTCTATTTAAAAAATTATTTAGTGTGAATCCTTTATGGGTCCATGCTTTCTCACCTTAAATAGAGGGCTTCAATTCTTTTTGACAAAACACAATGGCCTTTTCTAAGGGCTTTGATTTGACTTCCTTACAAATCATGGTGTTTTCCTTTTCAGAGGTGGCTTGAAATTTGGTTAATTATGCTACATATTCTCTTTGACTTTAATTTCCTTCTAGGAGGATTAGATTCACCTTTTCTTTTGGAGGTGGCTTCCACATTGATAGTAGGTTTGATTTGATCATCTTTGAAAATGATTGAACATTTTTCAACTTGGGTAGCTTCACTATAGGAAAAATATCACAAAAAAGACTTGTTATCTTCATTAATCTCCTATGGAGGATTCATATGGATTTTATTTTTTCTTGACTGCGAAAAATTCTTGAGTTAATAGGGAGCTTCACATTATTTTGTCAAAAGAAAATATTTTTTATTTTCTAATGGTTTGCTTTTCCCTAGTAGTAGCGACAACTTTGCCTGAGAGTTTTAAAATATGCAATTATTTTTAGAAAGTAGTGGCCTTCTTTTGTAGTGGGGTCTCTTCAAACATGAAGTAAAAATGTTGCCTCTGAGCAATAAGAGAAATTTTTCTTTTAATAGAAAAAAAATGATCTCCTCTTTTTGCAAATAGTGATCTTATTTTTAATAATTTAATTTTAAAAAATGATCTACTCAACACTACCAACAAATAAATGATTGAAGAGGGAAAATAAAACTTAGACTATATTTTATATTAGATCATAAATAAGAAAACTCATCATAAAACAATAAATCGAAAAAACTTTAATAAATATGTTCATGAACAAATAAAAAATAATTATTGTAAAGATATTAATAAAATTGAATATTTAATATTGATATTATTTAACAACTAAAGAAGCAACATACAAATAAGGAAAATTATCCACTATATTTGTTGCAAAAACAACTAATAAAAGTAGAGGAATTGCTAACTAGCAATTATAAAAAATAAATCATTGATCTTGCATAGAATGTAGAGAAAGAAAAGTGAAACCCTACAAATAACTACTATTTAAATTATGCTTACATGCAAATTATTGTGCATGAAAATTTAAGCTAAAAGAAGACCATAGTCTAATATGCACTAAAAAGGGAAATAAAAGAATTTTGTTGATCGTGAATGAGTATATTTGAAATCCATTAATGATGCATGAGTAAAACTAAAAGTTGTTGATCATGCAATCTTAAATCTTCCCTTGAATGAGAAATAGGGATGAGTCCCAACAAATTTCTCAAGGCAAAAAAATTGGCTATAGGAAGAGATTTGGTGAATATGTCAATGAAATGCTCCAAGGTAGAATATAATCATAATTCCACTTGTCCATCTTGAACTAGATCACAAATGAAATCATGGTGGATCTAAATGTGTTTTGATCTTTCATGAATCACTAGATTCCTAGTCATTTCAATAGTACTTTTGTTATCATAAAAAATAGTGTTTGGAGGTTCCTAAACCAAATGAGTATCCTCTATTATTCTTTGAATCCATATGGCTTGGCAAAAATTGCTGATGTAATGTATTTTACCTCTATGACAGAGAGAATTATACTTTTCTATTGTATACTAATCCATAAATGAACTCTAGAACCAAATAAGAAAACATAATCATATGTGAATTTTCTATCATCCATTAAACCAACATAATCAGAATATGTGTAACAAGCTAGCTCAAATATTTCATTAAAAGTAATGAATGCCAAAATTATGTGTACCACTCACATACCTTAGGATTATTTTTACAATAGGTAAATGAGTATCATGTGTGTACATATGCTGAAAAGTGGATAGTGGAAACAACAATATCAAAAGACTAAATGAATTCAAGCATAAAACCCTAGCCTAACAACAACAAAGATCCATCATAATATATAAAGATTACCCAAGACAATGCAAATCAATAAAATCAAAAAGATTATACCATCACATTTCCACTAGGGTTTGAATATTCATTGTTCCTATCTCCATTGATCTTGTTTGATATATTTGCTATCAGATTTTATGTGTGCACAAGAGCTCAACAAAGAATGAAAATGTGGTTGATAGGTTGATCACAAAAATACTTGATTGCATAAGATTGATTAGAATGCTCATTAGCTGATTAGGGTTGTTAATGAAGAAGAGTATCCTCTTATATAGAAGACACTGTAAGAAATGGAGAGATAAGATTAAGAGGTGTAAAGATAAATGGTTAGCTAGGATTAAAAGGTAGGTAGAAGAAAAAATTAAATAATGAGAGGGTAGGTAGTGTAGGAATTAAGAGATGAATGACATGTGTCATGGGTAGAAAAGGCTAACAAATTAATTAAATAAATAAAGATTTATTTAATTAATAGAAGAAGTGGGATTCAATTAAAATAAATAAATTTTTTATTTAATTTAGGGGAAGGACATTTTAAATAAATATAAGTATTTATTTAAATGAAGAAAAAGGATAGAAGAGGATAAATAAATTAATTAAATAAATAAATATTTATTTAATTAATAGAAGAGTTAGGCTTAAATAATTAAATAAATTAAAAAAACTATTTAATTAGACAGGACAATTTTAGATGTCTAAATTTTTCCCCTCTTTGAGACAATGCAGCTTGTCACATTGGCTCAAAGAAGATAAGATAAACTGATACAAAGTTGCCTCGTGACGGGATTGATATGCCCCCTCGAGAGATTGAATGAATTTTGTTTGTAAAGATTGCAGACAATCTCTCGATAAGATAAAAAGAATAAAAAGTACTGACAAGATAGGATAGAGTGATAGAGTCATGGGATACAGAAGACTGACTTGGGAGACTAGGGATAGGGTAGTCTATAAGGTAGACTATGAGGGAAAACATACTCATTGGCATCCACACACATAAGAGATCAAAGTGCAGAGAGAATAAAGAGCAAAACAATTAGGAAAGATAGCATTGGTGCACAGATTCAATCGTGTTTGCCGATATCAGAGACCAACAGATGCAGGAGAGCCAGTGAGTACCACAAAACCTCCTTGTACTTTGGTCTATTAATTGTTGTCATAAATGCATGTTAGGTAAGGCTATAAAATGCCAAGCAGGGGGAAAAAAATGTTAAGGCACATCTGTGTTGGTTCCAGACATGTCTGGGAAGGATAGGCGTGTTTGTGTCTAGTTTAAATGTGCCTATGATTTCAAAGGAGTTTGTGCCAAATGCAAGCGTGTCTATGTTGATAAGGCACGCTTGTGCAAGATAGAGTCATGTCTATGTTTCTAGACATGTGTGTACAGAGAAGGCATGTTTATGTATGTTTAAAGCATGTTTACATCTTCAAGGTCAAATCAACAATTCTACAATAAACATACATTGTTGATTGAATAAGCTGTTGAGAGGATATACTCAAACATGTCCTCTAGGGAAGACTAGGATAATAGATTGGGCTAAGATTGACAAGTTTGTGATAGGACATACATTGCCAATTAGGAAACTACTCAAGAAGAGGCCCTAGGATAGGATAGAGTGAGGCACTTTGTGATGAACATGGAGTACCATAGAAATTGACAATTCTATGATAAAACATACATTTTCAAGTGGATTAGGCTGAAATTGACAATTCTATAATAGAACATATGTTGTCAATTTGATAAGCTACTCAAGAGGATGCCCTCAAGTAGGTTCCCTAAAAGATAAAATAAAAGAAGCATTTTATGATGAGCAGGGAGTACTACTAGGATAGAGTTGACAGTGGATGATAGAGCAACAGTTGAGGCCATGGGATTATGATATATTATGTATATGCCTGAGTTTCGGGTGAATATGGGGTTGCTAACTGCATTAGCCAAGAGATGGAACTCGGAGACATGCACATTTCATTTGTCGATGGGTGAGATGATAGTCACTTTAGAGAATATGTATAGGATACTGGGGATATTGATCTATGGGGAGGTGGTTCCCTATGATCAAGAGGGAGATAGGGAGGCATTGAGATGAGTGTTCCAGGATCTAGGATAGGAGATGAGGGAAGGACATGTGGCCTGGGACACCATGACAACTACAAGATTGGCTCTACAGGCGGTGTTGGTAGGAGTTATCAGTGGATTTCTTTGTATGGACATGGCAACACGAGGGTTGGTTGTGGGATGGGGGAGGACCGTGGAGACATTGGTGACTAATCACACCATGTTTTCATGGGGGCATGTATGCTGGCACACTTGTATTATGAGCTACATCAGTTTGCTTATCATGGATCAGCGGGATTGGGTTGTGGAGTGACATTATTATAGGTATGGGCATATGAGAATCTTCTGGTTAAATGACCGATACACTTTAGAGGCAGGGGACATGAGCGCAATTATGTACATTTGTATGATATCATTACTTCCTAGCCACAGATTGGGAGGCTACAGTATTAGTGCTAAGTGATGGATGAGATAAACAGTGTGGTATGGAGGCCTTACCAAGATTGTGAGGAGTGGGAGGATGACACAGTTGATCTACCATATGTTTCAGGAGTAGGTATCTGATAGAGTGGATACCATATACCATTGAGTGACAGTTGATTGATAGAGTATGCAGGCAGTTCAGCAAGAGACAACGGATGCCATGTGGCTTAGCGATGTATGTGCGGACAGTGAGAGATGAACCACATTTAGGTCCATTATTGTCTTATGATCAGGCAGTGGCATAGATGCAAGAGATGGTTCCAATGCTTTGGGATATTTTTGGAGATGTGGAAGATGTAGGGCTAGATGCTGAGTACAACACATATTGGGCAGATCATCTGTTTCCGCAACTGACAGATCCATGAGAGCTAATAGAGGGTGATGGTGAGGTGGTGGAGATGATAATGGGGATGGTGGAGGCAGAGGTAGATGACAGAGGTGAGGTGCAGTAGCAGAGAGGAGGGTAGTTTTGAGGAGAGATGGAGGAGAGGAGAGGAGAGGAGGAGGATAAGCTACCATCCCTGAGAGAGATCTACCAGGGACATGTACATGAGATTCTGGAGCTAGAGAGGGATGTGGCTAGACTCAAGAGCCAAGTGAGGGACACCGAGTGAGAGAGATCAAGCTATTTAGTGCTACATGGAGGCCGAGGAGGTATTGGGGGTAGATAGGTGAGAAGCAGAGGACACGGGGGCTGGATATGCCTGTGTTCTATGAGTAGGGGAGGAGATAACCTATCGGAGAGACTTGTATTATGGAGTTGTGCCACTTGATCAA
The DNA here is from genome assembly GCF_030272615.1 of Cryptomeria japonica. Lineage (NCBI taxonomy): Eukaryota > Viridiplantae > Streptophyta > Pinopsida > Cupressales > Cupressaceae > Cryptomeria > Cryptomeria japonica. The sequence continues at coordinate 168,677,347 of NC_081415.1, forward strand.
CAAGCTAGGAGCTTCCGAAGACAATCACAAACTACGACGACCACTGGAGGGAGAGATAAGAGACAAGCATCTAGTGGTAGGGTCATGGGTCCTCCACCACCACCCAATAGAGGGGCTAGGAGAGATTATTCTAGGGTGGGGACTTCCAGGCTTCAGACTCCATCAGAGTTGGTTGGCTTTGAGGGAGGGAGTTCATCATAGCCTTAGATGGCTCCCTAAGTATCAGTTTTTGTATCATTTTTGTATGATGATGTAGACACTTTTGAGTGATTGTAGCCATATGATTTTGACATCATTGTATCATGTTACTTATGATTTTTGAGATATATATATATATATATGAGATGATTCATCCTTGTGGCAACTATATGCATATGTAGCTATGTGATGTTGCTTCTATGTGATGCATGTTTCTATGTGTTAACAAAATTTATGATTTTATGATGTATGGATGCTTATGAGATAGATGTATCTATGATGTTTATGATAGGGATGCAGATATATATACATGATGAAATGCAATATTTTTGTTCTTTTTTATGTTTTTTTTATATGTTATGAAAATGTGAATGTATGAAATGCAGATGAATATGATGATGCAAATAACTATTTAGATGATGAGAATGTAAAATGTGCTAACATGTGTTGTGTTATTATTTTGGCATTTTATGTTTATATGAGAATGCAGATACTAACTAATGATATATACAAGATGCAATGTGATTGTGATATCTATATGTATGGATGAAACATTAATATGTGGTAATGGAGGTGCAATCTACATGAAATTAAGATATTTTTGGCATGTCATCATACTCAGTCATGTGATAGAAGGCTACACGGACTAAGGAATGATGATGGAGGTCAATCATGAAAGGGCGATGGAAGATAGAATATATGGAAGTGAAAGAGCTTCTTGTGCTTTATCATCATTGCTTGCTTTATTATGGAAAATAGGCTATGACAATCCAAATATAGATTTTGCCTAGAAATTCATTGTGCCCATTTGCATGGAGATCAGACAGTCACAAACAAGGAATGACCTAGTTCATACTAGACTCACGGTGTCCTCATATCCTTGGACAAGTCATATAATTACTAAGAGACAATTCACAGACAACAAAACAATAGGTGAACATATCCCATCCTCGCCTTTCTAGTCAAAGACATCTTGGAGATAGAATCTCTAGTCAGAGACATCTCAGAAAAGCTAAAAGACAAGTCACCAAAAAGATAAAATCAAAAGAAAACAAAGGCTTGATACCAACATCCACTATAGTCTTCAAGTTTAGTGTCTCTTGCTACTTGTATAAGTCTATTTGATTTTGGTCACAGTGTTTACTTTCAGAAAAAGGATAGATAGCACTGAACCATAATGCTTGATGGTATGATGAAAGAATAAGAATATGGTCAACTATTGAGGGGTGGGGGGGGGGGGTGAATCAGTAGATAGAAAAAATGATACTAACTTCACCAACCTCAAAATAAATCTCTCAAAGTAAACTTAAATCTATCAATGCAATATCACTGTCAAGATAAAAACCCTCAAGATAAATCGGTTGACTGTTACAATAGACTAACAATAAACAACTTCAAACTCATAAACATCCAAATGCTTTTACTGACATAAGGATAACTTTATTTCATAATGTTGCCGGTTATCATGACTTATCAAAGTGGATTAAGTAGTTAAGCAAATCAACCATATGAACATAACCACAAAAACATTCACCACTGGACTTGATATTTTTGAGGATGGAAACCCAGATGGGAAAAATCACAGTGAGATGAGAATCACAAGATAAATATCTGAACTCTTCTAAAGTTTGCCCTATTAGGAGCCTAGCCTATTAAAGATTTACAAAAGTCATGTTAAGAACAAATCTTGTTAGGGACCACCCAGTTAAGGGATTGACTATAATGCCTTGTTAGAAGCAATACCCTATAAGGAGTAACCTCAGTAGAGGATTTTAAATCCAAGCTAATGCATCACCTGGTTAGAGGAATTGAATATAACTAAGCTTGTTAGAGCTTACGCGATTAGGGGATTTCAATCTGCAGTAGTTGTTAGAAAGCAACAAGAGTTTCCCGATCTATTTGAATAGCACTACACTTGCTTGTTCAAATCCTTTCCATGCTCCGTATCTGCCTTTACTCAAACTGCAAATACATCATCTAGTTTGCCAACCACACACTCAACTAAAAATTTCCCAACTCTGAAACTAAACAACTCATCAGCCTTATAAACATATCAATTAGGTCGATAACACAAAAAAAAACTAATTCTCTCATAGAGATTACAAACAAGCTGGTTCAAGTATGACCATTGGATTACATAGCAATCTCTGCACATTAATCAAGAAAGCCTCGACTGCTCCTTGATCATCACTTCATCAAACTCAGTAACTCATCACACGCTTCGCATTACATGCAATATACTTTCTCATTCCCTAGAGAAAAACTATTACATCAACATGCCAAAATCACTTTGAAACTCTCTTCATACAATAAGCATAAGTGTCATAATCATTACCGCTCATCATCAAATATAAACCAATATAACCAATTCACCAAACTTAATTGGTCAGGGTTTATCAAGTCAATAGGTAGGGTTTACCGGTTCAACTCTCCAATACTTAGCAATGTTGGTTCACTCCACAAACTTACCTATCGGTTACAGTTTCCTTCACTAGTTCTTCCTACTCGTTACAAAACAATATTACTACAATATAATTACTGGTTAATTGACATCAATGACAACATAACATATCATTAATGCAATCTTCATGCAAATGCCAACAATCTCCCCCTTTGGTATTGATGGAAATTCAAATATGAATACCATTGATTGTTGTGATTGTGAATAGGAATCCCGATTTACATTACCAAGTATTCACCTTGTCTTTAGCTTGTCTTCCTTCTCTTTGTCAACCATACAAATCACATAGTTCTTCTCCCCCTTTGACAACAATGCCAAATTGAAAGTAAAACATGTAATGTCAAATTTCATTGTTCAGAATCAACAACCTACAACTTGATACTCCCCCTGTGAAATAACTCCACTTCTACACCAATCTTGCTGTAAAAGTTTTCAAGTAGCTTTAGGACTGATGTAATCTACATCATTCTCAATTGATCTCATGAAGGGGTACAACCCCTAGCTGACTTCTAAGATACTCAAAAGTAGTCTTAGGTAGAGGTTTAGTAAAGATATCTGCAAGATTCTCCTTGGTAGAAACATGCTCCAAGATCACATCTTTACTCTACACTTTTTCCCTCAAGAAATGAAACTTCAATTCAATATGCTTGGTTCGTGCATACAAAATAGGGTTCTCAGAAATATTTATGGCACTTGTATTATCACATAAGATCTTTAAAGGTTCTAAAATCTTCATCTTAAAACCTTCCAAAATGTGCCTCATCTAGATAGCCTAGGTACAGTTCATATAAGCTACAATATACTCAGCTTCAGTAGTAGATTGTGATATACAACTCTACTTCTTACTACTCCATGAAACAAGTCTTCCTCTAAGAAAAAATGCTCCACCGGTTGTGCTTTTCTTATCATCAACATTACCTGCCCAATATGCATCTGTGTATACCTTCAAATCAAAGTTTCCTCTATATGGATACCATAATCCATAGTCAACAATACCTTTCAAATATCTGAAAATCCTCTTGGTTTATATAAAATGTGTTTCCTTAGGATTCTTCTAGAATCTAGCAACTAGGCCGATTGCATGAGCTATATCTGGTCTACTACGAACAACATAGTGTAATTTTCCAATCATTGACCTGTATTCCTTCTGATCAAAAGATGTGGATTCATCTTCCTTAAACAACTTACAACCTGTAACCATTGGTTTCCCAACTGGTTTACAATCACTCATACCGAATATCTTCAAAACCCGTTTCACATACTTAGACTGTGTGATCAAAATACAACTCTTCATTTGTTGTATTTGCAAGCCTACAAATTTTTTATCTCTCCCACTAGAGACATTTCAAACTCATTTTTCATTTCATTTGCAAAATCATTCCTCATATCATCATTACCTCCAAATATGATATCATCTACAAATACTTTGCTAACCAGTATTTTTTCTCCTTTAGATTTAAGATATATGTTGCTATCTTCACTGGTTCTCAGAAAAACTATCTTCATCAGGTGTGCATGAATCCTTTCATACCATTCTCTTGGTGCCTGCTTTAATCCATATAAAGCCTTGTGCAATCTGCATATCATGTCTTTCTCATCAGTCAAAGCATAACCATCTAGATGCTAAATGTATACTTCTTCTTCCAGTATCCTATTCAAAAATATTGACTTTACATCCATCTGATATACTTTTAATCCTTTATGTGCAACAAATGTAAGTAAAATTCTGGTAGCTTCCAGTCTTACCACTGGTGCAAAACTTTCACCATAATCTTCTCCTTCCTCTTGTGCATAACCTTTGCAAACCAACCTAGCTTTGTTGTGAACTACAACACAATCTTCAGTCAACTTGTTCCTGAATACCCACTTAGTACCTATCACATTTTTATTTACCAGTTGGGGTACTAGGGTCCATCTATTGTTCTTCTTAATTTGATCTAGTTCCTCCTCCATAGCTTTAACCCAATGATCATCACCAAATGATTCCTTAGCGGTTCTTGGATCAATAGTGGAGATCATGCAAGAATTCTCTCTGATTCTTCTTTTGGTTAGTACTCCAGCATCCTTATCTCCAATAATATGTTCAGGATTGTGATTGAGTCTCACATATCGCATAATAACATGATCATTATCTTCGGATTCATCTTCTTCATTATCATCATCTTCTTCTGAATTTATTTGTTCCAGTTAAACTGGTACATCAGTATTTGCTTTACCAGTTTCAGGTTTCACAGTTTCTAGTTCCAAAAATAAAATGCAAGGATCTTCATCCTTTTTCTCCACACTGGTTTCCTCTAAGACTTAACAATATTCATGTTGGAAATTTGGCACTAAGTTGTCATTGATGTTAACCATTCTGAAGGATGGTAACTTGTTTATGATAAACAAGCAGAATGTTAAAGTTGTCTCACACCACCAGAGGTGAAGATGTGCTATTGGTATAGGATGCTCTATCGGTTAACAGAAGAAAAAATCTCTATCGGCAAACAGTTGTATCAGTATGTGTTTTCCAGAACATTTATGTGTTAGTGGGCCATGTCTTGATTATTGTGATGACATGTGAAGCAGAGGTGACAAACGTGTTGTGGTGGGTGAAGCCTCATCATTGGGGTTGATGAAACAGATAATCACCATTAATGAAGGAGCCACCAATCACGGGATTGTATCTAACTAATTGTGGCTCAAGGAAGAAGGAATGAAGGAGGGAGATCAGAGAGTAGTTGGCGCCTGAATATATGCAAAGGAAATCCAATTCAGAAAGTCCTTGAAAAGGAAACTTTTGAAGCGCTTTATGTGTTGACTAATTTTGTGACCAAAGATTTAATTCAAGATTGCCATTTCAAGAAAGCATGCATTGGATAATGGAAACCATGTGCAAGTGCATCCTTCAAGGACATGTGGTCGATCCGAGATAGGTAGGATTGGTTCTCAACAAGATTGTGTCAAAAAGAGGAAACCCTGACCGCTCAAGTTTTTTTAATTGCGTTCTAGCGAGAGATCACCTTATAAGAATGAGACCTCAAAATAGAATTGGTTGATGCTTTGAAGGAGTAGTGGTGTAGAGATATTAAGCAAGGAAAAGGAGCCGTGAGACTTAGAAATAATTCTAAGAAATTTTCAGTGTCGTGACCAAGCATACCGGTGAAATGATTCTATCGGCAGTTCTATAGCCTTGTAGTTGAGCCTAACTGGTAAGGTCTGGCAGAGCAGGCAACATCCTGGTGTGATCCAGTGTGTCAAGAGACTGTGTGTGTGAGAGGGAGAGAAAGATTACGGCTGTTGAGAAACAGAGACAATAAATCCACAACCGGCAATGCGAGTTTCAGTGGAGGAGAAAAGACTGTCAACCGATGTATAGTGTCATTTGATCATAGAGTTGTAGAATCCATTTGCAACAAGAAGCCTTAATTGTATTCAAATAGTAGTTCAATATACATCACCAAGTTGAAGCTTGGTGCAGGGGTTGGTGCTCCTTGGGTTGTGCCCTAAAATTCTAGGGGTTGGTTCTCCTTCGATTGGTGCCCAAAATCTTTGTAAGTCAATGTTTTACCTGTGAGGCTGGATAGGAGCAGTAGCCTCCAGCATCTTTTCTCACCAAGGTTTTTCCCATATTGGTTTTTCCTCGTAAATCTAGAGCTGTTAATCACTTGTGTGTGAATGATCTACTTGGTTCTCTTTCTTGTATTACCATTATGACTTCTTAAAAGTTAAGTGAGTAATTGATATTTTGAGATCAGTTTAGAAAAGTGAAAAAGCCAGAAACCATTGATTCACCCCCCTCTCAGTGGTATTCAGTGTTTAGTAATTGGTATCAGAGTAATGTTCCCAGTTATATTTATACCTTGGGTTGATTCTAGACTTTGAACACAATGGAAATAAGTGAGTCTATTTCCTCAAAATCCCCCATGTTTGATGGATCCAACTACGCCTTCTAGAGAAGAAGAATGGAGACCTATATTTCATCTCTTGGGTTTGATGTTTGGATGTCAGTCAAGAATGGGTGTGTTGTTCCTAATACTCCTCCCTCTGATATGGATGCAAAAAAGGAGTATGAGAATAATGCAAAGGCAAAACATGCTATCTTGAGTGGATTGTCCGATAATGAATTTATCAAAGTCACACATTGTGTTTTAGAAAATGAGACATGGGACAAATTGTAGAGGTTGTTTGAGGGAGTTGCAAAAATCAAAGAATCCAAGCTGCAAACACTAAGAGGCCAACTTGAAAGCATAAAAATGAAAAATGATGAAAATATTGCAGACTATCTTCAAAAATTTGATGAGACTGTGAATACCATTAGAGGAGTTGGAGAAGAGATTGCAAATGAGATTCTTGTCAAGAAGATACTTAGATCTCTTACTCCCAAATATGGTACTAAGGTGTCAGCCATAGAAGAAGCCAAGGATCTGAAGACTTTTACAATGGATGAGGTATTTGGCTCTCTAATAGCCTATGAGATGAGAACAATCGGTGATACTTCCTCAAGGAAAGAAGCAACATTCAACATCACCAAAAAGGGCAAGAAGTTGTCACTCATAAAGAATCTAGTGAAGATTCTGATGCAAAAGTAGCAAACTTTATCGGGAAGCTCAAAAGAGGATCCGACTGGTACAAAGGAAAGCTACCACTTAAGTGCTTCAACTATGGAAAGGTAGGATACTTTGCTGCAAACTATCCTCATAAAGAAACTGATGAAGATGAGTCAAGAGAGTTCAAAAGATCTCTTGGCAAAGATAGTGAAAGGAATGACTACTGGTAGGGAAGGAGAGGCTACCGAAACCAGAACAACTTATATATCTTTGAGGATGACACAATAGATGATGAAAATGCATCAGAAGATGATGACCATGAGAACAACAAAAAAATCAATCTCTTCATGGCACTTGATAGGCTAGTTGATGAAGGTGAGGAAAAAGAGGATATTGAGGTTGAAGTGGATTTGGAGAGTGAACTTATTAGTGCTCTTGAATAATTCAGTAAAACAAGAAGAGAACTCAAGAGGGTTAAGCTCGTTGCAGTAGATGAACAAGATATTTTGAAGCAACCTCTAGAAGAGTCCAGTCAAATCATATCTAACTTGAAGCTACAGATGGAAGAAACTAATAGGATTTATGAAGTTACAGCCTTTCATCTGATAAAGAAAGTAAAGGAGCATCAAGAGCTAGAAGCAGAAATAATAAAGCTCAGAAAGGAGCTTGAAGAAATCAAAGAAGAAATAAAAATAAGGAGTAAGTATGAAGACAACACTGAGGCCTTAGATAAGATTTTGAGCAAACAAAAGAAATCCAAAGACACCAGTGGCTTAGGCTTTGAATAAGGTCAAAGTTAAATCCACAAAGATAAATCCGACAAAGAAATAATGTTCACATCTTCAATCAAAGGTGAAGGAAAGAAGACATTCACTGAAAGGAAGGATACCAACAAAAAGACATATGCAGAAGCTATTGGAAATCGTCACTCAAACCAGTATGTAGAAATGAATCAAAGGCCACACTTCTTGCACCAATATACAAACCCAACAAGAAATGCCAGAGTTGACCGTGAAGGATTCACCAGATTTGACAACATGAAGGGAAGACCCTCAATGAGGCAGTCGAATTTAGGACCAAGACAACCTAATCGGTATGTTTCAAACTTTCATGGTTACCGTTACTGGTGTAATAAATTTGGACACAAAATAGCTGACTTTAGATTAAACAATAAGCCTTCTATGAAATTTGAAAGTAGAAACCCATTTAATACACTCTGAGATATGAATGTTTTCTGCTATCAGTGCAATGGATATGGTCATAAGAGTTTTGATTGTAGGAAGAATAAACCTGTGTCCTACAATAATTTTAAGGATGTCCCCTTTAATGAAAATGTAAAATGCATTATTTGTCAAGAATTTGGACACATAGCAAAGTTATGCAAAAAAAAAAGATCAAGCAAATGAAAGCAAATATAGATCAAGGGCCAATAACTGAACCTAAGCTCAATATAGTAGTGGACAAGAAGAAGGAAATCAGACCAGTTGGGGTTGAGAAAGAAAAAGAACAAGCATAATCAAGTCTCATAGTACATACGACCTTGCATGATGAAAGGAAAAATCTATGCATGGTAGATACTAGTTTTTCTAACCATATGACTGGTGACAAAAATAAATTCGTCAAACTTGAAGACTGGAATGGTGGATCAGTAAGGTTTGGAGACAATTCCTCCATCAAAATAAAGGGAAAAGGAACTCTAAGCATTGATGGAAAATTGAAGGCACATGATGTATATTATGTGGAAGGCCTCAAGCATAATCTGCTGAGTGTGAGTCAAATGTGTGACAAAGGTTACAAATTCACCTTTGACTCAACCAGTTGTCAAATAAAGAAAGACAATACTGGTAAAGTTGTGGTAGAAGGAAATAGAATTGATGGAAATGTTTATAATCTGAAGGAATGCTATGAGTCCCAATGTATGTTAGGACAAGTAGATGAAAGTTGGTTGTGGCACAGAAGATTAGGCCACCTAAATTTTGATAACTTAGTTGCAGTAAGAAAAAAGTCATGTGTGAGGAATATTCCACCATCATCAAACTGGTAAAAACATTTTGTGATGAATGTGTAAAAGGTAAACAAACAAAAGTGAGTTTCAGGACAAAGGAGCACAACACATCAAGACCACTTGAAATTGTGCATATAGATTTGCGTGGTCCAAATCGAACAAGAGCTCTTGCCAGTGAAAGATACTTTATGCTTTTCATTGATGACTACTCAAGAATGACATGGGTCACCTTTCTACAAGATAAATCACAAGCATTTGAAAGATTCAAGATCTTTCAAAAAATGGCGAAAAGGAAAGTGGGTACAAATTAAAATGCCTAAGATCAGACAGGGGTGGAGAGTTTAGATCAAATGAATTTGAAGTTTATTGTGAAAAACATGGAATTAGAAGGCAATACTCTACTCCTAGAACACCATGGCAAAATGGTGTGGTAGAAAGGAAGAACGGAACAATTAAAAAGATGGCCAAAACCATGTCAAATGAGGCCAGTTTGCTAGACACATTGGAAAGAAGTTGTTCATACTGAGCGCATACACTTTGAACTGGGTTCAATTAAGAATAAATAGCAAAATGACACCTTATGAGTTATGGTATGACCAGAAGCCATCAGTCAAATATTTCAAAGTATTTGGAAGCAATTGCTTCATCAAGAAAGATATGGATGGTTTAGGAAGTTTTGACTCTAGGAGTGATGAAGGAATCTTCCTTCATTACTCAATTAACAACAAACCCTACAAATGCTACAATAAAAGACTAAGAAGAGTCATTGAGAGTGTGCATGTTAAAGTTGATGAAGATATGCACAAAGGATGTCAACCACAGGTTAACCGGTATGATGACTCTGGCGATGAATATTGTGAAGTTCAAATAGATACTGAACCAGAGGTAGTATCCCAGAAGGCCCCCAACTGGTATGTATAGCTGAATCACTCGGAAGACCAAATTTTGGGAAATGTGAGTGATGGTGTGCAAACTAGAAGAAGACTTACCCAAAATGATGAAAAAGTCAACCTATGCCTCATGATTGAATTTGAACCCAAAATGTTCATTGATGCCAGAAAGAGACAAGAATGGATGGATGCTATGGAAGAAGAACTACAGTAGATTGAGAAAAACAAGACTTGGGAATTAGTTCCTAGACCGGAAGATAAGAATATCATTGGCACAAAATGGGTCTACTTGAACAAGATGAATGAAGAAGGTAAGATTATAAGGCACAAGGCTAGACTAGTATGCAAAGGATACTCTCAAGTAGAGGGGATTGACTTTGAAGAAACATTTGCACCGGTTGCTAGATTAGAAGCAATTAGAATGTTTCTAGCTTACTTTGCCTACAAGGGCTATAAAGTATACCAAATGGATGTAAAATCTTCTTTTCTAAATAGAAATTTGGAAGAAGTTTACATGGAGCAACCGGAAGGGTTTCTGCTACATGATGATGAGACATTTGTGTGTTGGTTAAAGAAGGCTCTGTATGGTCTAAAGAAAGCTCCTACAACATGGTACTCAAGATTAGATCAGTATCTGAAGGAGCAGGGATTCAAAAAGGGAAGTGCTGATAGTAATTTGTACGTAAAGAAAGATGGGAATCACATTATTATTGTGGTTGGGTATGTAGATGACATCATCTTTGAAGACAACAAAGATACCCTCTGCAAAGAGTTTGTTGACCAGATGCAATCAAAATTTGAGATGTTAATGCTTGGTGAATTGACTTACTTCCTTGGTTTGCAGATATTACAGCAAGATAAAGGAATCTTTATCTCTCAAATCAAGTATGCAAAGGAGATGTTGAAGAAATTCCAATTGGAAGATTGTAAACTGGTAAGTGCCCCCATGATGACTAGCAACAAATTGAGCAAGAATGATAGATGATTGGTGGTGGATCAGACTCTGTATAGATCCATGATAGGCAGTCTACTGTATCTAACCACTTCAAGACTAGATATAGTTTAGGTAGTGTGCATGGTGGCCAGATTCCAAGATGCCCCAAAGTAGTCACACATGAATGTTGTTAGCAGAATTTTTAGGTACCTACAAAGAACACTCAGCTATGGTTTGCGATATCCTAAAGAGGGATATTTTATCATGGAAGCATACACTGATGTTGATTGGGCAGGATGCATTGATTATAGAAAGAGAACAAGTTGTGGTGTATTCTTTCTTGGTGACTAGTTGGTCTCTTGGCATAGCAAGAAGCAAGACTCAGTCTCTTTATCTACTGTTGAAGCTAAGTACATTGCTACTGCTACATGTCACTATTAGGTGCTTTGGATGAAGCAGACTCTCAAACATATACAAGTGGACATCACTGATCCTATTCTCATTCGGTGTGATAATTAGAGTGCAATCAACATAGCAAAGAATCCTCTCATGCATTCCAGAACAAAGCACATTGCTATCAAATATCATTTTCTCGGAGACAAGGTTGAAGGATAGGAGGTAAGGATGGATTATGATCCTATTGGTGAACAAGTAGCAGACATTTTCACCAAACCATTACCAGTAAGAACTTTTGAGTACCTCTAACACAAGTTGGGAGTTGTGTCATCTGCCTAGGTAGGTTTTATACGGCTTAGGGGGAGCTGATAGGGGTGATAGGAGGAGATTGGTATGAATCAAAAGGGGAGTGCAAAGTATCATTTCTCATTGTGTCAAAGGGGGAGAAATGTACCGGTATGGAGTATCTTGATAGAAGTTGACATCAATGCTAAAGGGGGATATTGTTAGCAATTTGGCACTAAGTTGTCATTGATGGCAACCATTCTGAAGGATGGTTACTTGTTTATGATGAAGAGGCAGAATGTTAAAGTTGTCTCACACCACTGGAGGTGAAGATGTGCTATTAGTATAGGATGCTCTACCAGTTAAAAGAAGAAAAAATCTCTATTGGCAAAGAGTTGTATCAGTATGTGTTTTCTGGATCAACTGTGTGTTAGTGGGCCATGTCTTGATTGTTGTGACACCATGTGAAGTAGAGGTGATGAATGTTTTGTGGTGGGTGAAGCCTCATTGACAGGGTTGATGAAACAGATAATCACCATTAATGAAGGAGCCACTAATCATGGGACTATATCTGACTGATTGTGGCTTGAGGAAGAAGGAATGACGGAGGGAGATCAAAGAGTAGTTGGCGACTGAATCTATGCAAAGGAAATCTGATTCAGAAAGTCCTCAAAAAGGAAACTTCTGAAGCACTTTATGTGTCGACTGATTTTGTGACCAAAGATTTGATTAGAGATTTCCATTTCCAGAAAGCATGCATTGGATAATGGAAACCGTGTGCAGGTGCATCCTTCAAGGATAGGTGATCGATCCGAGATAGGTAGGATTGGATCTCATGAAGATTGTGTCGAAAAGAGGAAACCCTAACTGCTCAAGTTTTTGAATTGCATTCTAGCAGGAGATTACCATATAAGAATGAGATCTCAAAACAAAATTGGTTGATCTTGTGAAGGAGTAGTGGTTTAGAGATATTATGCGAGGAAAAGGAGTTGTGAGCCTTAGAAAGAATTCTATGAAATTTGTAGTGTGTGTCAGAAACCATATCGGTGAAAGGGTTCTACTGATAGCTCTATAGCCTTGTAGTTGAGCCTAGCTCATAAGGTATGATAGAGTAGGCAAAATCCTTGTGTGATCCAGTGTGTCAAGATACTGTGTGTGTGAGAGGGAGAGAAATATTACATAGGTTGAGAAACATAGATAGTAAATTCACAACCGACAGTGTGAGTTTCAGTGGATGTACTAGGGTCCATGTGTTGTTCTTCTCAATTTGATCTAGTTCCTCTTCCATAAATTTAACCCAATGATCATCACCAAATGCTTCCTTAGCAGTTCTTGGCTCAATAGTCGAGATCATTCAAGAATTCTCTCTGATTCTTCTTTTGGTTGGTGCTCTAGCATCCTTATCTCCAATAATCTATTCAAGATTGTGATTGAGTCTCACATATCTCATAATAACATGATCATCATTTTTAGGTTCATATTCTTCATTATCATCATCTTCTTGTGAATTTATTTATTCCAGTTAAACTAGTACATTAGAATTTGCTTTACCGGTTTTAGGTTTCATAGTTTCTAGTTCCAAAAATAAAATACAAGGATCTTCATCCTTTTTCTCCACACTGGTTTCCTCTGAGACTTCAGGATATTCATGTTGGAAATTTGGCAATAAGTTGTCATTGACGTCAACTGGTCTGAAGGATGGTTACTTGTTTATGATGAAGAGGCAGAATGTTAAAGCTGTCTCACACCACCTGAGGTGAAGATGTGCTATCGATATACGATGCTCTAGCGGTTAACATAAGAAAAAATCTATATCAACAAAGAGTTGTATTGGTATGTGTTTTCTGGACCAACTGTGTGTTGGTGGGCCATTTCTTGATCATTGTGATGCAATGTGAAGCAGAGGTGACAAATGTGTTGTGGTGGGTGAAGCCTCATCGGCAGGGTTGATGAAATAGATAATCACCATTAATGAAGGAGCCACCAATCACAGGATTGTATCTGACTGATTGTGGCTCAAGGAAGAAGGAATGATGGAGGGAGATTAGTGAGTAGTTGGTCCCTGAATCTATGCAAAGGAAATACAATTTAGGAAGTTCTCGAAAAGGAGACTTTTGAAGCGCTTTATTTGTCGGCTGATTTCGTGACTAAAGATTTGATTCGATATTTCCATTTCTAGAAAGCGTGCATTGGATAATGGAAACTATGTGTAGGTGAATCCTTCAAGGATAGGTGATCAATCCAAGATAGGTAGGATTGGATCTCATCAAGATTGTGTTGAAAAGAGGAAACCCTGATGGCTCAAGTGTTTTTAATTGATTTCCAGAAGGAGATCACCATATAAGAATGAGAGCTCAAAACATAATTGGTTGATGCTATGAAGGAGTAGTGGTATAGAGATATTAAACTAGGAAAAGGAGTTGTGAGCCTTAGAAATAATTCTAATAAATTTGTAGTGTGTGTGAGCAAGCATACCGGTGAAAGGATTCTACTGATAGTTCTATAGCCTTGTAGTTGAGCCTAACCAATAAGGTGTGGCAGAGCAGGCAGCATCTTAGTGTGATCCAGTCTATGTGATAGGGAGAGAAATATTACATAGGTTGAGAAATAGAGACAGTAAATCCACAACCGATAGTATGAGTTTTAGTGGAGGAGAAAAGATTGTCAACCAGCAGAGAGTCATTTGATCAAAGAGTTGCAGAATTCATTTACAACATGAAGCTTTAATTGTATTCAAATAGTAATTCAATATACATCACCAAGTTTAAGCTTGGTGCAGGGGTTGGTTCTCCTTGGGTTGGTGCCCTAAAAGTGCAGGGGCTAGTGCTCTTTGGGTTAGTGCCCTAAATCTTTCTAAGTCAGTGTTTTACTTATGAGGCTAGAATGGATCAGTAGTCTCCAACAACTTTTCTCACCGAGGTTTTTCCCATATTGGGTTTTCCTCATAAATTTGGAGCTATGAATCACTTGTGTGTGAATGATCTCTTTGGTTTTCTTTCTTGTATTACCGGTATGACTTCTTAAAAGTTAAGTGAGTAATTGATGTTTTGAGATCAGTTTAGAAAAGTAAAAAATCCAGAAACCACTGATTCACTCCCCTCTCAGTGGTATTCAGTGTTCAACAATTCATCCACTTGAACATCAACACTCTCAATAATTCTTTGTGTCCAGTTGTTAAAAAAATTGTAGGTCTTACACTTAGTGGAATAACCAAGAAATATACCTTCATCACTTTTAGCCTCAAATTTGCTAACATAGCCACCTCTCTTAATAAAACATTTGCTTCCAAATATCTTGAATTAACTAACATTAGGTGATCTACCATACCAGTATTCATAAGGAGTCTTGTCCTTACCTCTCTTTACCAGAATTCGGTTCATAGTGTAAACAATTGTGCTGACAACTTCTCTCCAAAAAAATTTCGCTACACCTTCTTATATCAACATTGTCCTACCAGCTTCAACAACTGGTTAGTTATTTCTCTTTGCAATACCATTCTACTGTAGTATCCTTGGTGTAGAAAGCTACCATTTGATACCATTTTCTTCACAATATCTAGTGAATTCCTTAGAAGTAAATTCATTGCCTTGATTAGTCCTCGGACACTTTATCTTCTTACTACTCTCCTTCTTAGCTAAGGCCCTAAATGCCTTGAACTTACTAAATGCTTTAGTCTTATCCTCCAAGAATGTGACCCACATCATCCTTGAGCAATCATCAGTGAAGATCATAAAATATCTACCACCTTGAGTACTTTTAGTCCTTATTGGTCCATAAAGATCTGTATGAACCAAATCTAATAGATATTCTTTTGAAAAATATTTGCTCTTGAAAGTTAAGGATGTCATCTTTCCCAACTAACATTCCTTACATAGAGCATTAACTAGTTTGTCCAACTGAGGCAAACCTCTCACTATCTTAGAATTACTCACTTTAACAATGTTATCAAAGTTTATATGACAAAATCTCCTATGCCAAAGTCAACTATCATCTATCTTTGTAATTAAATAGTTCTTGACTTTAGGATTAAGGTGAAATAGGTTACCTTTAGTTTTCTTCTTGGTTGTAATCAGTTCACCTTTGCTCCCATAGATTTTGCATATACCATTCTTAAACTCCAATGAGTATCCCCTATCATTGAGTTGTGCAACACTCAACATATTGTGCTTTAAACCTTCAACCTAGTAGACATAATTTGCACTACTCTTTCCATTAAGAGAAATAGTTCCCTTACCTTTAACCATGCAGGGTGAGTCATTACCAAATCTTACAACTTCACCATCAAATTCCTTCAAAGATATCTCATGTGATGTGAACAACCACTACCAATGATCCAATCATGTGATGTGAACAACCACTACCAATGATCCAATCATCGGAATTATCCATTCGACACACTAATGCCTTCTTATCAGATATCTCATCTTTAATAGCTACAAACACAATATCTTCATTAGCATCACCATCAGATTCCTCATCAGTGATACCACCATCAACAACAATAAGATAATGTATTTTTCCTTTTCCCTTATACTTATTGAATTTCTCTTGTTTGTTCTATTTATCACCATTAGGACAGTTCGCAGCTATGTGTCCAATCTTGTTGCATGCAAAACATTTCAAAGGTAATTTACCTCTATATTTACCAGTACCTATGGGCAACTACTTGGCCAACAATGCTTAAAGCTCAACTAGATTGTCTTCATCATCAACTTCTCTATTGGATCTATATTCATAACTATGACTGACATCTCTATTTTTCCTCATAGATGGGTTAGAAATAGAAGCTCTCAATGCAAACTTACATATCTGTATACTACCATCATAACCATTTAATTCAAAAGCAGTAAGCTTGCCAATGATGAAGTCAAGAGTTACCTTAGTTTTTTCTATAGACTTTAGCTCCTGAATGGCTGCAACTTGGATAATGGAGACCAATAGTAGGGTTCTCAGTACCTTACTAATCACTGTGGCATCTTCCAATTTACCTCCTACACTCTTAATCTCACCAACTATCTCTTTTATCCTTTGACCATACTATTGGATATTCTCACCTTCTGCCATCCACATGTCATCAAACTTTCTTCTTAGACTCTCTTCTTTGGCAATCTTTACATGTTCATCATCGCTATAAATCTCTTCAAGTTTCTTCCATACATAATATGCAGTCTCTAGACCATGAACATCTACATACTTGGCATCAAACAAAGAACTGATAATAACCTCTAATGATTGATTGTTTTTTGTTGCTCTTTCTTTTGATCATCAGTCATAATCCCACTATGTCCAACATATTGAGTAACAACATGTTCCCAATATTGATTTGCTAAACTCTTTATATAAATTTTCATTCTATCACTCCATATCACATAGTTCTCTCTATTAAACTTTGGACCTTCCTTATTCATCATGATCTACAAGATCTTTACCTCAATGTGTTAGGCTTAGACCTTAGAGGACCTAAGATGCTCTAATACCAAATGATGGTTTGATGAAAGAATAAGAATCCAGTCAACTACTTAGAGGGGGGGGGTGACTCAGTAGATAGAAAAACTAATACTAACTTCACCAACCTCAAAATCAATCTCTCAAAGTAAACTTAGAACTATCAATGCAATATCATTGTCAAGATAAAAACCCTCAAGATAAACTAGTTGACTGTTACAACAGACTAACAGTAAAAAAATTCAAACTCATAAACATCCAAATTCTTTTATTGACATAAGTAAAACTTCATTTCATAATGTTGCTGCTTATCATGACTTATCAAAGTGGATTAAGTAGTTAAGCAAATCCACCATAGGAAGATAACCACAAAAACATTCACCACTTGACATAATATTTTTGACATGGAAACCCAAATGGGAAAAACCATGGTGAGATGAGACTCACAAGATAAATATTTGAACTCTTCTGAAGTTTGGTCTATTAGGAGCCTAGCCTATTAAAGCTTTACAAAATTCCTATTAAGAACAAATCCTGTTATGGACCACCTAGTTAAGGAATTGACTATAATGCCTTGTTAGAAGTAATACCCTATAAGGAGTAACCTCTGTAGAGGATTTGAAATCCAAGCTAAAGGATTAGGTAGTTAGAGGATGTGAATAGCACCAAGCTTGTTATAGCTTACCCACTTAGGGGATTTCAATCTGATGTAGTTGTTAGAAATCAATAGGAGTTTGCTGATATGTTTGAATAGCACTACACTTTCTTGTTCAGATCCTTTTCATGCTCCTTATCTGCCTTTACTCAAACTGCATATACATCATCCTGTTCGACAAGCACACACTCAACTAAAAATTTGCCAACTCTAAAACTAAACAACTCATCGACCTTATAAACAAATCAATTATGTCAATAAGACAACAAAAACCTAATTCTCTCATAGAGATTACAAAAAAGTTGGTTCAAGTATGACCGTTGGATTACATAGCAATCTTTGCATATCAATCAAGAAAGTGTCAACCGCTCCTTGATCACTGCTTCATCGAACTCAGTAACTCATCACGCGCTTTGCATTACATGCAATATACTTGCTTATTCCCTAGACAAAAACCGTTACATCAATGCACCAAAATCAATTTGAAACTCTCTTCATATAATAAGCATATGTGTCATAATCATTACCACTCATCATCAGATAATAAACTAATATAACCAATTCACCAAACTTAATCGGTTAGGGTTTAACAAATCAACAGGTAGGGTTTACCAATTCAACTCTTCAATACTTAGCAATACCGGTTCACCCCACAAAATTACCTACCTATTACAGTTTCCTTCACTAGCTCTTCCTATCGGTTACAAAACAACATTACAACAATATCATTACCTATTAATTGACATCAATGACAACATAACATATCATTAATGCAATCTTCATGCAAATGCCAGCAATGTTGTCTGAGTCTATTGAAAGATTTGATTTGTTGAGAGCCCATTGCTGCTATTTACATCTCATCTAAAACTGACTCAATCCATGAAACTGATACTTTATTGTGGAGAAGACAAAAGTTTATTGCAGATTTTTGATGTAAGTGTTGCTTTATTATGGATTGTGCATGGATAGATTGAAGAAAATTGGAAGAAATTGTACTCCTCGGAACATGTGATGCTCTTAGTTCCACACCCATCACTAGACTTAGGATTTGCCTTAGCCACAGATAGGAGCTGATTTATTATGGATGGAAAGGGATGAAAAGGAAGGATTATTATGAAAGGCTAAAAAATATTAGGTAGATCAATAACAAGCCATGATGTGAATGGGTAAGTTTATTATGGATGGATAGGATGTGAGTGTGTGCAAAGTTAAGGGATGAGATTGAATCCTATAGGAGGGAGGAGCAATGTCTCTACACATGGTGCCAGTAACTTGGTTTTCACCATGATACTTGCCCAAGGCACCACCGAAGTGGTTTTCATTGTTGGATGAATTTATTTCTCTTTACTTTTTTCGATTTTTTGAAAAAAAAATTGTGTCACAAGGCGCCTATTTGCTAGTTTTTCACAAAGTAACGATTTTTTTATATTTTATGATTTTTTTTTGTATTTTTGAATTAGGATATTTCAAAGAGCTATGTGTAAAACCTACGAAGGTGCATCTTTTTGATAGGATCTTCCAAAAGTTCTCCATCTGTTGTCGAAAGGTGATATGCACCTAATCCATAGACTATTGTGATGACATAAGGACCAAGCCAATTTGGTTCGAACTACCCCTTCTTCTCTTCATCTTGCTGATTTCTAGGATTTTCACTGAGACCTAAGTCACTCACCTTGAATGTGTGAGGATTTATCTTATGATTGTAACTGCATTGTTCCTTGACTGAATGATATGTAGCTTGAGTGACTGTCTTCCTTGATAAAGGAATTGAGATAGAATTACCAGCTTGTGAACTACGTAGGTGCATATGGGTGTCACCTAAAGAAGTTTGGGCATCCCTGACAACAAAGTCCCTTGAGGAAGCTCCATTAAATATCCAAGATGTATCACCATTAGGGAATGGATGTGTGGAACAAGTGGATGAGTGATGAAGGCTTATGATTGCGAAAAGAATTGAAAGTATCATGACATGATGGAGACTTAGGATCAACAAGTATTCTTTTTTACTTGAAATTTTAGACATTTTGCCCCCAGTTATTTTGGTATTAGGGGAGATCAAATCTTGTTATTTTTTCTTCATATTATTTTTATCCTTGACTTTTATTTTTGCAGAGTCCAATAGCTTTCGATTTTGATTTGGACTAAAGGAATTTTCTTTATTTTTGAATTTTAAATTTTTCTTTTCAAATCTTGATTTTTGATCCACAATTATTAAGGGATTTTCTGATTCTTGTTGATCCAAGTCTGGGAGAGGAGTTGACATATATGTCAGTTCTAAAGAGGGCTGGTGATACACTCAATAGATTATTTGTTGGAACCACTCTTAAGACTATTGATATGAAGAGATGATTGCACCACTAGAGGATATTTGCATTCATACTTAGTAGCCACAACGCTAGGTGGTTCACACCCAATTTCTTGCCATTGTAACTTGTTTGTAGGTTTCTCCTATCGACTAAATGTCTTAGGAGATAGTGGGAATTGATCAACATGAAAGATATACTCACCACATCCCATGTTTTTAACTTTGAATTTTTCTTTGAGCTCTACTTGCTTTGATGTAGAAGGTTTCAAGGATTCTGGATCCACATATGGTGATGAAAGAATAGCTTCTCAATTGACTTGGATTGCTATTTCTAATCTAGCTTGTAGGTTATTGCAATATATGAATGGATTTGGATCACTTTTAAGGGTTACTTCAACTCCATTGTGTGGGAACTTGATACACTGATGATATGTAGATGGAACAACTCTCATTTCATGAATCCATGGGCATCCCAAGAGTATATTGCATATGAGCTCTAACTCAAGGACTTGACAAACCACATCCTTTGTAACTAACCCATCTCTGAGAGGTAAGGTGATTGTTCCCTTGGATGAATGCTCTTCGTCATCAATAGCCTTGATGGTGATAGCATGTGTAGAATTCACAACCTTTTCAAAATATCCCAATTGTTTAATAGTTCTCAAAGTACAAATATTCAGACATTCTCCTCCATCTATCAAGACTCATTTGATGTGGTTTTTATAAATAAAGGCTTCAATATGTAGAGGTGCATCATGACATTGAGTGATAGATGCATCATCGACTTCTGTAAATGTGAGGCTATGCAGAATAGGAAGGTATCCCACCATGTTTTGAAACTAGTCCACATTCAAATCAGTGGGTATAGATGTCTCTCTCAAAGTTTGATGAAGGATGGCCTTATGTATGGGGGATATGCGTAAAAGCTCAAGGATTAAGATTAGCATGGTTGTCTTCCATAACTATTCTACTGGGTTGTACTCAAGTTTGGACAATGAGGAAGTAGTGGTTTTAGCTGGAGCACCTTGTAGGGTGACCTTAACTCGATGAGTTGTGACATTACATTCAGAGGTAGATTCAAGAGAAGGTCTAATGCCTTTTAGGACAACTTTGGTTCTTTGGGTATAACTTTCAGGCATTTTGTCCTTTATGGTAATAGTAGAAACATATTTGTCCATCGAAATGTGGTTAATAGTTGAATCATAGTCATAGGACACTTTGGTATAGTAGGTTTGATTATCTGTGGCTTTGGCTTTTCCCTTGTCATGTTTAGGGAATGGTTCCTTAAACATCTCATGTTCTTGATTGGATGTATGTCTACCAATCTCAATGTCACCTCTATCAATAATATCCTATATAATGTTGTTCAAGCGATGGCAATTTCTTTTTTTATGTCCCTTGGTCTTGTGATATTCATAGTACTCATGATCATTCCACCATTTTGGTTTGACTTTTGGTTCATATGGATGATTGTCTAGAATTTTTATTAGCTTGTTTGCCACTAGATTCCTAAAAGCTGACTCAAGTGGTTCTCCCAATGGGGTGTATTTCCTTCATGGTTTTGAAGTTCCTTAAGTATTTACTTGGTTGTTTGTAGAAGAACTTGGTCCTAAAAGAGTGATTTTTGCTCTCACTATGTTAGCATCAACAACACCATCATTTACTGTGTTCTTTTTCTTGTTCCAAAATTGTGTCTTGTCTTTTCCTTTAAAATGTTCTTTATTTTCTTTAAATATATTCATGATACCTTTCTCAATTAAGACCACCTCTGTTTCTAAGCCTCTCTCAATGACTTCCTTAAAAGTGGACAAACAAGATTTTCTCAAGTCATAACCAATTTCTCTATTGACATTATGTGTAAACATCTCAACCATTTTTTTTGTGGAATTTCGCAAGAACATCTACCAGCTAAATTCCTCCATCTCTATAAGAATGATGAAAATGACTTCCCATATTTCTATTTAGTATTGCAGAAAGTGGCAACTGATATATTTGTCTCTATTTTATATGAGAAATGTTGGATAAATGCCTCTGCTAAGTCACCCCATGACTTGAGACCAAGAGGAAGTTGGGAGAACCATTCCATAGCTTGTTCACCTAGGATTTGTGCAAACAATCTCATCAAGTGTGTTTCTTTTGCTGCTACCTCAATGCAAGCTGTGAAAAATTGTCTTATATGTGCCTTAGGGTCTCCTTTGCCTCTTTACTTTCAAACTTTGGTGTTACAAAGTGTGGAGGAAATGGAGGCATTGGAATGTTTCTATCAAATGGATAGGGACATATATCTTTCATTGTGTAAGTTGGTTTTGGTGTATTGATGTCCTCCATCATCTTTTGTAAGTCATTGATCTGTTGTTCCAAATTGTTTTTGGGTGGAGACTGACTTCTTCGACGATATCCCATGCCTGAGCCATCAGGTGGAGGAGGAGGTTAATACATGTATAAATGGTATTGATCGTAAACATATTCATATGGAGGGGGTCTATAATGATGATGCATGTAGGGACAACCTAATATAGGGTCATAATAAGGATTGGAATGTTTGTTTATATCATGTTGTATAGGCATATCATGAGTTTGCTCTTGTGTATTGCCCCCAAATTTTATACGGGGTTTTCTTGTGTCCAATTTTTGAGCATGCCTCTAGGTATCCAATTTCTTGTAAGTTTGGTCCTTAGTATTGGTATGTGGCTAGGTGTATTTATCTGCATAAGATTTTCATAAGGCTCTACATAGATGGAAGTGTTCATGAGATGTTCTTTCTTGAGTATCATAAGATTGTCCATGTGTATTTGGGATCTCAGGTTTTTGAAACAAGGATGATGGTGACTCAAGAATGAAACATGGTCCTCTGTTACCTCCACTATTAGGTCTCCTTTGATCCATGTTGACGCGATTTTCTTGAGTAGGTCAATTTTCTATTATATGGGAGATGTCAAAATTGTGAGGTATCTTAGCTCTACATTGTGACATTACTTGTAGAAAATATTGTCTCTCTTCTCATGATTTCTTGTATCATATTGTTGAAATGAGGATCCATGATTTCATCTTCCACCTCTGCTGAGTGTACTGAAATATTGTTGACATTGTCATCTTGTGCATCAGTGTTGTTTGTATTATCCATGTTCTCAATATTATGAATGTTTCTATAGATGTCCATGTCAGGTAATGTGGTATGGTCAAAATTGAAAAAGATATCATTGTTGTACTCATAGCCACTCATGTTTACGCACTCTTGAACTTCTTTAGCTTCCCTCCTAGATTTTTGGGAATGGGTTTCAACCATGAACTAGGTCTTGACCAAGATGTGTGAGACTAGATGAAAATGGAAAGAGTATGGAAGACCAAGAGTTGGATGTAATGCAAATGAATCTGAGGTGTACTTTAAAAGTCCAAAGTGTAAGACCAAGTATGTATGTAGTAGAGTAGGTGTGACTTAGAAAGAGATGATAGATCTCTTGATGAGGTAAGTTGAACTTGGCTCCAAGTAAGACCAAATGAGACCCAAAGGTGATAGACCTTGATGAGGGACCACTTAGCAAAATGTTGTTGTATGTACTGTGTGGACAAAGTAAGATGGGGACAAGCAAGTGACCTTTTGACTCAAGTTTAGACAAATGTGAATGTAATGCAAGGTGTAAAGAAATGATGAATTCTGTGAGACCCAAAAATAGGTTGAATGCTAGATGAAAACCTAGAGAAATAACCTAGGAAGCACAAGAATTCCGAAACTGTTTGCTCTTGCTTACTAGATTGTAAGTTTTCCCAATACTGAACACAAACGTGCTTGTATCCTTCATAGATGCGGTTATTAAACACGAACTTGACTAGATACTGTACAAGTGCATTTCTGAGAATCTTATGAATATACAGTTTGTCATGATGACACAGACGTGTTTCTGTCCTACACAAACATGGTTAAAGTACACAAACATATTTCCATCAGACACAAACATGTTTCTAAAGCCTAAGTGCAAATTTTCCAATTTGTGAAGTTGTTGTTCTGACCAAATCTGAGTTTTTGACCATTTTTTCATGACAAGAGGATACAATGTTGATGAGGACTCTACGTTTGCAGGTGTTTAGACTCAAAATGACTCAAAAGAAAGTGTTTTTTTTGACATAAAAATGTTTTGCATACACTTGAAGAGACAAAAGACACAATGTTTTGATGTTTGGTCTTGAATGTTTGAATGTTTAAAAGAAGACAAGCACAATTCCAATGGTTGGCCAGGACAATAGTTATTGACCCCACATGGGATTTACCTTGAGGCTATGCTATTCAAAGCGGATACTTAGGTGCTTGACCCCACTGGCTCCACCCTCGGCACTCACTTCTCTAGGGAAGACAAGCACCAGTCCTCATGAAAACTCCCCGTGGAGAACTTTGTACCTCTACTAAGAACTGTATGTGTGTCAACCACTCCAGAGGTTTGACCTCCTGCCTCAACAACTAGAAGGATTTTGGCTTTCTAAAATAAAAAGGTGTGAGTAAGGGCATCCGATAGTGTGGCCATACATGTAGCACTTTTAGCTCTGTAATTAAAGAAGGCTCCTAGTTGGTAAGGGTTACGCCCTACCATTGATCAAATAAATTTGATTAAACGGATCTATGGGGAGACATAGTGTCACTATGGACTAATCAACACATGTTACCCATGTCTTTCACCATGGATACAGTTATTTATAATGTTTCAGAAGAGGGGGATATTGCCTCGCTACAACTGGGGTCATTCTCTCCTCACTAGTAGTCCTAGCGACCACATGGGGAAGCAGGCCCTCTAAAGATTAAACACAAATAGCCTATTGCTCAAGACACAAAAGACACTAGTTCAATTTTAGTGCACCAATTGAAGTGTTTTCTAATCTATAAAAAAAAAAAACACAATTAAAATCAAAATAAAACCCATGCCAAGGTCCTGCAACAAAGATTTGTTAGCAGTTTGGGTTGTTTCAAATGATTACCCCTGCCTGCAAGCAAACAAGTTAGGTTTATTTTAACAAAATCCCAAAATACTTTGTAAAAAATAAGGGCCTTCGAGTCATGATTTGATTCCAAAGAAAAGTTGTACCACTTAGTTAGTTGGATCACAAGATATTAGCTTAAATGAACCAAATCTAAAACCCTAAGTGAGGAACTGAAAAATTGGAAAAAAATGTAGAACACAAAAAAATATGTAGAGAATACAGACGCTATTATACCAATCACAGACGTGATTTAAACTCAGAGACGCCCCTGAAGACTACACAAACACGACTAAAATGAAAACTTGCAATCTGGAAAATAAAATTGTTGTTGAGAACACAAATGTGATTTAAACTCATAGATGCCCCTGAATACTGCATAGACGTGACTAAAATGAAAACCTGCAATCTGGAAAATAAAAATACTATCAGGAACACAAACGCAATTTTTGAATGTGTAGACGCGACAAAAAAATAAAAATATGATTTTAGAGGGTGAAGACATGAAAAGTCGAAATGTCGTTGGAAAATATTGGAACTGCAACTTCAAAAACACAAAATCTGCAACAAAAGATGTTAACTACAAAAGGGACAAGAGTCCCACTGGACATGCCAAAATGTGTATGATGAAAAGTGGATAATGGAAACATAAATATTGAAAGACTAAATGAACTCAACCACAAAACTCTAGCCTAACAACAACAAAAAGATTATAACATCACGTGTCCACTAGGGTTTGAATCTTCATTGCTCCTATCTCCATTGATCTTGCTTAATATATTTGCTCTCAACTTTTATGTGTGCATAAGAGCTCAACAAAAAATGGAAATGTCATTGATAGATTGATCACAAAAAGACTTGATTGCATAAGATTGTTTAGAATGCTACTTAGCTGATTAGGGTTGATAATGAATGAGAGTATCCTCTTATATAGAAGTTACTGTAATAAATGGAGAGATAAGATTAAGAGGTGTAAAGATAAATGGTTGGCTAGGATTAAAGGGTAGGTAGAAGAAATAATTAAATAATGAGAGGGTAGGTATTCTAGGAATTAAGAGATGAATGACATGTGTCATGGGTAGAAAAGGCTAATGAATTAATTAAATAAATAAAGATTTATTTCATTAATAGAAGAAGTGGGATTCAATTAAATAAATAAAATATTTATTTAATTTAGGGGAAGGACAATTTAAATAAATAAATGTATTTATTTAAATGAGGAAAAGGATAGAAGAGGATAAATGAATTAATTAAATAAATAAAGATTTCTTTAATTCATAGAAGAATTAGGCTTAAATAATTAAATAAATAAAAATATTTATTTAATTAGACATGACAATTTTAGGTGTCTACATCATGTGTATCCTTCATCAATTGAGAGATGAGGCTTACAACATAAATAGTATTCAGTCTAGTAGTAATGAGGTGGACGAGGATCCCAACCAAACTATTGTATATGGTTGCATCTACCTTGGAACTTGCATCTTCTCTAGTTAATTTCTCACCAAGGGCTACAAGGGTTACAATTGGATTGCATGACATAACTCTAAACCTCTTCAATAACTTAGCTACATACTTGCTCTGATAAATTCATAAACTCTTAGATTGTTGATGCATTTTTGGACCAACAAAATAACACATGAGTCCCAAATTTTACATCTCAAATTCTTGTTTTATTTTTTCTTGAAATTTGTTAATAACTATGCCAATAAGATAATCAAAACAAACGAAACCAATGATAATGTCATTACCAAGATGTAGGATACGTTGGCCATTTGGAGGAATTCATTATCTATTGCATTGATGTTTTCTAGTTGATGTCAACACTAGTTATTTGGATGCTTCACTGGCACCCTTCTGGTCCTTGTGGGTTAAGTGGTTTTTTGGTTGGTTTGGATCCCACATGATCTGGTAAGTTGGTTTTGGTTTGGTGATCGGATGCTATCCCTATTGCTTGGAAGTTTTGCTTGTGGTACCGGAAAGGGTTTTGGTGATAGAGGTTTTGATGAAGATCTTTGATGATATGCATAAGTGGTCTTGGTGTAGCTTCCGGTGGAGATTCAGGATGTTGATGTTGATCATGTTCGAGACTTGGCAGATTTGGATCAATGCTTTAGCGTGTGGATCTATATTGGATCCTGATTGATCTAGGCTATGGACCGGCTTAATGTAACATGTGGATTGGACCTCTTGATGTGTTTTAGAGATGTCTTATGTGTTGGCTACTATTTCTTAGGTCTAAGGTCGACATGTTTTGTAATTATGTAATTGGTTTATTGTCTGGTAGCCGGCATGATTGTTAATGGTGGAGCATTTGTATATTTACGATGTAAGATATCATTGTAGATCATCATGGTATATGGTTAGGGAATGGGATATGGATATTCATGTGGAGCTATCTTTCAGAGAGATATTCCTAGGCTTGATGGAACAAATTACATAGTATGAAAGATTTGGATGGAGACTCATCTGAGATGTCTTGGCAAGGAGATTTGGGAGATCACATTGAATGGTGTTATACCTCATAATCCAGCATCTGGCAATCCTCCTCCAAAAAACTTGGATAAGGAGCTTGAGAATGATTGTAGACCAAGAGAAGCCCTCTTGTTCACACTTTCTAATCAAGAAATAATGGGATTAACTGAGAAATCATCTAGAAAGGCTATATGGGATAAGTTGGAGACTCTTAATGAAGGTGACCCTACTGTGAAGATTTTTGAACTTGATGGTTACTGGGTGAGATATGAAAACCTAAAGATGGAAGAAGATGAAAGGATTACTACATTCATGGAAAGGGTAAATGAGATTGTTATGGGAATTCAATGTTGTGGTGGAACTCTGAGTGAAGATGAATTTTTTTCTAAAGTTCTGAGATCCCTACCATTGGCTTACAAGATGAGTTGAGAATAATGGCTAATACATCTGTCAACAGAGATACCTTGGTTGGGAAATTATTTTATTTTGAGCTGGAAAAATTTGGACCTTTTGGAGCTCTGAAGTCTGAACTTGCTTTTCATGCATTTGCATCAGCAACTGGTAAGAAAGATTGGAAAGCTTTATATGCAAAGGAATTGGATGATATGAAAAGAGAATATGATGAATTTTAGGAACTTGAAGCACTATTTGCTAGAAGAGTACCTAAAGGACCGGTAGGAAGTTAGTATGAAGGAAAAACACCTTTTAAATGTTTTGCATATAATAAGATTGATTATTTTGCATCTAGATGTCTTGAATGGAATTCAAGATTTGGAGAAAGAGCTAGAAGATCTTTTAAGCCTAACCCTGGATATCAAAACAAGTATAAGTACAGGAAAAACAGAGACAAATAATGCTACATAGCGTATGAGGAAGGCATTACTTATTTTGATGATGAACCGGTAGAAAAATATGCTAGTGGTTCTGGTAATGGGAAGGAATAGGTGTTCCTGGCTATCAAGGAAGATGTTCCAGCACTAGAAGAAAATGTATCTAAAAGGAAGGCACTTGCAGCTAAAATTAAAGACAAGGATGGATGGGTAATTGAGAGTACTTGTTCACATCATATGACTGGAGATAAAGGGAAGTTTCTATCTTTGCAAGAATTTGATGGCAATCTGGTTAGATTTGGAGATGACAAAGCATACATGATCAAAGGAAAGGGAAATATATCATTGGGTGGAAAGAACAATAATGTTTATGTTTATTATGTTGAAAGTTTAAGGCATTATATTTTGAGTGTAGGACAATTGGTAGATAAGGGATTTCAATTACAGTTTAAGGATGGAAAATGCAAAATCATTAACAGATCTGGTTTGGAGATTGCACCCAGTACACAGACAAAATGCAATATATTTCATTTGAATTCCGGTGAGAAGACATGTTTGATTGCAAAAAATGATGAGAGTTGGCTATGGCATAAAAGGTTGTGTCATGCGAATTTTGATTGCATTGTGAAGATCAGTTGAACTAAGGTAGTTAGAGATATACCTAAGATTATGAAGCCCTATAATCTGGTATGTAAAGAATGTCAAATGGGTAAATAGGTTGGAACTTATTTTAGGATTATACAAGATAAATCTAATGATGTTCTTGATCTTATTCATACTGATTTGTGTGGTCCTACTAGAGTTAAAAGTGGTATAAAGAGACAATTTTCTGCTCCCAAGATACCTCAATAGAATAGAGTTGTGGAAAGGAAAAATAGAATTATCTTGGATTATACTAGAATAATGATGATGTAAGCTAGTCTACCTCATATCTACTGGAGAGAAGAAGTGAGCACAATGGTTTATAAATTCAATAGAGTACATATCAAAGGAGAAACTAGTAAGACACCTTATAAATTATGGTTTGGCAATACACCTATAGTTAAGCATTTCAGAATCTTTGGTAGTAAATGTTATATCAGGAGAGATGATATCATTGGAAAATTTGATCCTAGATGTGATGAAGGCATGTTTCTTGGTTATTCTAATGAAATCAAGGCATATAGATGTTATAACAAGAGATTGCAGAGAATTATGGAGAGTGCTAATGTCAAGGTGGATGAGCTAAATAGAGGTCAAACCAATTTTTATGAGAAGGAACCGGTAGTGGAAATGATTATATCTAAACCGGTAGCATCTTTATTGGAACAAAGTGTTGAACTAGTTACTCTGGAAGTATAAAAAATTTCTATAGTAACTGAAGAAGTGTGAAGAGGGATAAAGATTCAGAAGATAAGATTATTGGGGATAAGAACAATGGAGTAATGACAAGAAGAAGACTGGCAACTAATGAGGTATGCTTAATTTCTCAAGTTGAACCAGTATCAGTAATTGAAGCATCTAAAGATGAATATTGGTTGAACCTGTTGCTAGGATTGAAGCTGTAGATTATTTCTTGCCTATGTTGCCCATAAAAACTACAGGGTTTATCAGATGGATGTTAAGTGTGCTTTTTGAATGGGGATCTTGATGAGGTAGTTTATATTGAGAAACTCGATGGTTTTTCACTATCAGATGATACAAACATGGTTTGTAGGTTAAGGAAAGCTTTATATGGATTGAAACAGGCACCTAGAGCTTGTTATGCAAGGTTGGATAAATATCTTTTGAAGATTGGTTTTACTAAGGGTAATGCTGACAGTAATATATTATAAAATCATTGATAATGATATATTGATTATTTAAGTATTTGTTGATGACATCATTTTTGGAGGTGAAGATAAGTTATGCATGTAATTTTCTAAGAAAATGGAGAAAGAATTTTGAAATGTCTATGATTGGGAAAATGAAAATTTTCTTAGATTTATAGATTACTCAGACTGACAAAGGTATTTTTATCTACCAAACTAAGTATGCTAGGGAATTGTTGGGGAAATTTGGTATGGGAGATTCTAAACCGATAATTACTCCTATGATTACAAGTGAGAGATTGACAAGGAAAGATGTTTCTACACCAGTAAATCCTACAAGATATAAATCCATGATTGGAGGTATGTTTTCTTTGACTCAGACTAGGCCTGACATAATGAATGTTGTTTGTCTTGCATCTATATTTCAGAGTGATCCTAGAGAAAATCACAAGAGTGTGGTGAAAAGGATTTTTAGATACTTGCAAGGTACATCAGAATAAGGTTTATGGTACCCTAAGGATGATGACTTTACTTTATGTGCATATACAAATGTTGATTGGGCTGGAGATATTGATGACTGGAAAAGTACTTTTGGTGGAGCTTTCTTTCTTGGAAATAAGTTGGTTTCATGGATCAACAAGAAATAATCATGTAGTTCTTTATCTACTGTTGAAGTTAAGTATGTTGTTTCTGCTACTAACTATACACAAGTTTTATGGATGAAACAAATGTTGAAGGATATCAAAGTGCATTGCATTGGACTGATACTTATTCACTGTGATAACTCTATCGCTATTGATATATCAAAGAATTCAGTATTTCACTCTAAGACAAAGCACATATCTATCAAGTATAACTTTTTGAAGGACAAGGTGGAAGAAAATGAAGCTAGACTAGTTTATGTGAACACTAAAGAGAAGATTGCAGATATTTTCACTAAACCTTTGCCTAAAGAACCATTTGAGTACCTGAGAGACAGGTTAGGGGTTTCTGCCCCTCTGGCAGAGAGTTGATTGATGTGTTTTGGCATCGGTCCGATATGTATTATTAGAGATATTTTTCATTCTGGAACTGATGTGGGGATGCTACTTCTCATGGGGAGTAGTTAGCTTTGTCAATTAGTGGTTTATTCTTTTGCTTTGATATTTTTGTCAAATTTCTAGCATTGATGTCAAAGGGGGAGAGATATTGATGTGAAAAAGAAAAATTTAAGGAGTTGTATACATTAGGGGGAGAGATATATGTCTAATTCAGAGGTTTACAAAGATATCATTCACAAGGGGAGTTTGGTCTTTGTTTCAAAACTTCATTGCTATATTTTTGAGTGGGAGTTTGTTGGTTGTCTTCCATTGGGGGAGACTTGTTTTGCATTTATTGGTACTAAGATGTTTTTCACATCTAGTGTTGCCATCAATGCCAAAGGGGGAGATTGTTGGCCATTTGTAGGAATTGATTATGTGTTGCATTTATGTTTTGTCATTGATGTCAATACTAGTTGTTTCGATGCTTAACCCACACCCTTCTGGTCCCGATAGGTGGAGTAGTTTTTGGTTGATTTTGATCCAGCATGATTCGGTATGCTCCGATATGATTTGGTTATGGAATTGGCTTATTCATGATACTGATTTTCATATTTAGGAATTTGGTTTTGGTTTGATGATCAGATGCTATCCTGCTTTCTTGGAAGCTTGGCTTGTGGTTGTAGCAAGGGTTTCACTTGGCAGAGCTTTTGATGAAGATCTTTGATGATATGCATAAGTGGTCTTGGTGCAGCTTCTAGTGGAGATTCAAGATGCTAATGGTGATCATGTTTGAGACTTGGTGGATTTGGATCATTTATTTAGTTTGTGGACCTATATTGGGTCCCAGTTGATCTAGGTTATGGACCAGCTTAATGTAACATGTGGATTGGACTTCTTGATGTGTTTCCGAGATGTCTTATGTCTTGGATATTATTTGCTTTGTCTAAGGCTGATATGTTTTGTAATTATCTAATTGGTTTATTGTCTGGTGGCCGACTTGATTGTTTATGGTGGAGGGTTTTAATATATATGATGTAAGATCTCATTGTAGATCATCATGGTACATATGGTCAAGGAATGGGATATGGATATGTAATGTACAAATAATGTAATATCATATAGGAAGAGGATTTGGTCGATCATTGTAGATTGAATTGGGTTTATGTAAAAGTATTTAGTCCTTTGGTATAGAGCTTAACCGAAACTGTACTCAGACATAGGAGATGCTATCTTTGCAGTTCATTCCTTCTTCCGGATTGTAGTCTTAATTTCTATGTAGTCAGTGAGACTACTTTTGTGATGAGAAATGTGCTCTAGGTTGTTGGCCTTCTTGCAAGTGCAGGCCCCTCAATTTTAATTCACATACTTATAACAGAAGTATTATCTGACTGTGCGTAGGCTTCCCACTGTGATTTTTTTCTTTACTGGGTTTTACATGTATAAATCTTGGTGTCATGTGGATAGTATTTATTCTCTGATTATTGTTTATACTTAATTGGTTTAACTGCTATTCCGATATTTGGTTTAAGCATTCAAGAGGGATAATTTTACATCCATATAATAAATAGCCACTTGTGTTTTGTAGTAATAGCCAAGATAATCTTGACTATATCAAATCTTGCTAATGGAGATTTTTTTTAAAAATAATATACTTGGCGTATTTTTGTGAATCCCTTGGAAACTAATATTGCCTTGTATCTATTTGCAAAACCATCAACATGATATTTGACTTGATAGATCCATTTGACACTAAATACTTGTTTGTTTATAGGAAGTTACATTGATTCCCATGGAGTAGATTGTTTAGAAACTTTCACTCCAAAGGAAGCTTGGAATCATCACAAGCCTTCAATGCCTCACATTGGTGTATTTGGTTGTACCATATATGTTCATGTTCTAGATCAAATGCTAAACAAGTTGGATGTAAAATCCCAAATTTCTATCTTTGTGGGCTATTATGATGCAACTAAAAGTTATAAATTCTCTAATCAACATGATATTTCACCTAATCGATCCATTTGGCACCAAATACATGTTTGTTTATAGGAAGTTATAGTGGTTCCCATGGAGTAGATTGTTCAGAAACTTTCACTCTAAAAGAAGCTTGGAGTCATCACAAGCCTTCAATGCCCCACATTGGTGTATTTGGTTGTACTATAAATGTTCATGTTCTAGATAAAAAGATAAATAAGTTGGATGCAAAATCCCAACTTTCTATCTTTGTGATCTATTATGATGCAACTAAAAGTTACAAATTATATAATCCCAATACAAAGTAATGTATTACTAACATACTTTTTTATGAAGGGGGAGTATAAGAATGGTAAAAAGGTGTTCAACAAACTACACCACTCATCATTGGTATTGAAGATGATTGTGTTCCTCTTCTTCCCACAAGCACAAGATGAAGTTCAAGCTCTAATGATAGGCCAAGCTTGTGCCCTCCAAGATCCAATCATCCAAGTTCTCTAGATAACAAGACTTCAAATGATAGTTCAAGTCTAACATCAGGTCCTAACTCTTCACAAACGGTACAAAGATTGAATGAAATTTATCAAAGGATTTATGGTACCAATTCAAGAAACTTGATACAAAAATAAACAATAACACACTATTGAAATAGAAGATTATTTTTATTTATTTAACTAATAACACGAAATGTTAGATCCTTGATAAATCATTATAATTGCCTCGATAAATATAATTGTCTACAACAAGGATCAAGAATCAAACTATTTTTTTGTCTACAATTAGATTTCTATTTATTGAGGCAATTATAATGATTTAGGCAAATTATTTATTTTAAGGTCAGTCTTAAATCACATACATTAAGCAATATATTAAGTATAAAGAATGTCAATTAATTCTAAGTGTTTACCACTTTTAAATTTAGAAGTCAAATCTTAATGTGTGATTTAAGCCGTCTACCATTTTGTTAATTTTGGTTTGCTATAATTACACTAAGAGGAGGCATCTACAATTACAGAGTTGAAACAAAAATTCCTTTAAAGTAAATTTGAAGTCTTAGCTGACAGGTGAGGAATTACAATGTAGCCCAATAATAGAAAAGATCCGTGTACATTTTAACCCGATAATAGCAATTTTTCCCCTTTTCAAAGTTTTTGTCCATTTAGCAATAGAGGTGTGAAAATCACTAGAAATGTAGAGGAAGCTCCCATATTTATGGAAGAGTAGCTGCCTAAGGAGAGATGAATTTTTGGAATGTAACTAGTGGCGTTGTACAAACATCACTATGAAATCTGAATTGGAAACCAACTCACGTAAGGCATGACATGCCTGTTATAGTTCTTAGAATGAGATAAGCGAAGTGATCCGTTCATCCTATCCTATTTCATTTGACTTGCTAAGTGAAGAAATCAACCAAAATATATGATATGACTAGTTACTTTCAGATTTAGAAGAAGCACTAAAAAGATTAGTTGTAACAGATAATAATTTTCTACCAGATTCAAGAACCAATTCTTTCTTTGTGATCTCCCTTCGTCCTTCCATACTAACTCTAAATAGGAAAAATAGGATGAGTATATCATTGTATGTTAATAAAAATTATTTTTTGATGAATATAATTCATTTTCATTAATAAAGATATGGTATATCATTGACCAAAAAAAATAGGGAAAATAGGACGAGTGTCCAAATAATTAAAACATACAATAACATGGGTTAATCTTGAAGAACATAAAACATAAAATATCATTTAAGTAGATAAACCAGTGATCAAAGGAGGTGGATCTCTATCATCCTTAGGACCTCCTATAGTAGTGGGGTCATAGTTATCATCTGAAAGGGACCACTCTTCACCAATAGCAGCCTCCTCTTTTGCCTTGTCTTGATCCATCCGATAGGACGAGTTTAACAAAGTGAAAAATGAAAAGTGTTTGGAAGAATCAGGTCATCCACTATCACCACTAGATGCTAGCCAACTGTCGCCACCACTAGAAGCCAGCTACATACTGGCACCACCATTGGTCATGCACACACTCCCTAAACCCCACCTAAAGGAAAAACCTCCATGTTGCAAAGTGGCAGAGCATTGCCTATCGAAAGAACTACCACCACCAAACTAGTAGCAAGAAGCCCGAGACTATGGGGTTTGAGAACAGTGAGCTACAAGGCAGAGACTTATCACAAAAGGTTGAAGGACTAGTAGAGGTACCAATGGAAGGATCTAGAGGCACTTTGGAAACCATACGAGGGAGTTTCCTTAATGATCTAGAAGGTTCTCAAGGTGGGCCACCTCCAACAAAACCTTGTTGGCTTGCACTTGAATCTGTAGCACAACCTTATTACATATATAGGATTTAGTACAGAGAGAAATGAATATCAATAGAGCTATGAGAAAACAAAACAACATTTCTATCTTTCTAAAATAAGAAGCAAAGTTCCACCCTCAAAGCATGCCAAATTTGGGGAAATTTGAAAGGGATGCAAGACAAATCCACCAAAAGGACCATATGCCAAGAAAAGGGCTCTTGCCAAAAATGTCAAAAGAAATCATGAATCCAACCCCATAAATTTTTAGCATGACAAAAAAACCAAAAGAGGTGCATGAAAGTTTCAATCTGACCATAGAAAGGATGACATGAATCTAGGAAACCCACATGCCTTAGATGTGAACCTAGATGCAAGCCTTGGAAAAGAATACACCAAGCAAAATGAGCAAGTTGTGGTTTGAGGATAGTCGACCAAATATAGTTGAATCTGTGACTCCAAACCATTTGAGAGGACTTCAAATGCCATTAAAGATAAAAATTTGGCACCATAGGTGAGTGCCAAGAGAGCCAATTGTATCCCATCCAAGGTTTTAACTGCAAAGGTGGTATTGGTGAACCAATGGCAATATTTCCATCAAGGTTTCATAGAGAAAATACCCAGCTTGTGTAGCATATTTAGAGGCAAAGCAAAAATGATAGAAAAATAATTCAATAATAGAAATAATATACTAATAGAATAAATAACACAAACAATTAAATATGATATAATAATAATATATACTTTATTTGTAAATAAATTTTTAATTATATTAAATAATAATTTAGTAAATAATTACATTACACTCATAGTAATAATATTATAAATAATAATAAGATGTAATATGATGTTTATGTACCAATTTTATATATTTCTCATATAAAGTTATTTTGATATCTTTTTGGATATGGTCACAAAAACATGCAATTAGAAAACTATCTATGAATATAACTCAATTTATGAATATAGTCAAGCCCATTCGTTGTAAGTGTGTGTGTGAAATTTGGGGAACCTGCAAAGGCACAAACACTTCAATAAACCATTATTTGCATGGGTTAGTTAATCAAAAACAACAAAATGAAATCCATTGCAAGTGATCTTATTTCCTCCTAGAAAGTACGAGTTTAGATTGCTCTCAGATTACTAAGCTATCTAGTGACTAGACTACACTCAAATGGAGGATTTTTAAATGCACACAACTAGGCGAATGCAAGATTAATAGTTAAATGAAAGATTGAATGCAAGATTAATTGATTAAGAGAAATGAGATTATCAAGCGAAATGATCAAATCTCTAAATGAAGCTAAGCTAGATTATATGCAAGAAAATGAATCTAGATAATTGAAATGAATCTAAACTAATGAACTAGAAATCTAAATGATTCTAAGATTAAATGAAAGATAAATGAAAACTAAGTTGATTATTGAATTAACTATGCAAAGCTTCTTCAAAATTTCCTCGATAACCTGCAACACAATATTAGCATAATAACGATGTAAAATTCTTTGATCCTGATTGAAGAATGAGAGCCTGAATTTATAGGAAAATCAAGAGGGAGACCAAAGGTCAGGATTGATCTTTAATGAACAGTCTAGATCGACTCAGAGGAAGAACAACCCAGATGAAATGATTTGATTGGATAATTTTATTCTATTTTGGGGAGATAATATTGAGTTCAA
The DNA here is from genome assembly GCF_030272615.1 of Cryptomeria japonica. NCBI lineage: Eukaryota > Viridiplantae > Streptophyta > Pinopsida > Cupressales > Cupressaceae > Cryptomeria > Cryptomeria japonica. Next base: position 168,714,483 of record NC_081415.1, read on the forward strand.
ATTAGCAACTCAGATTCTTTCCATTTTTCTTGAGTTCAATTGACTTGTTTCCTTTTTTAAATTTTTGTGCTCATAATTTCTAATTTATTTTTCAAATTAATTCCTCTATCTTGATTTGTTTCATTTTCTGAAGATTTGTGGCAATTTTTATTTATTTATTAAATATGCAAAAGATATTTAATTAAATAAATGAGATATTTGATTTTAAAAAGATTTTCTATTTTGAATTTTGAATTTAATCAATTAATTAAATGAGAATTTAATTGATTGTAATTTCCATGTTGCATTTTTATACCTTGGGAATTAATTAATCAAGCTCGTATGATTGATTTAAATTGATTATTTGATTCAGGAACTTGACAAATTTGATTGAATTTAAGCATATTAGTCAAGATTAGGGGCCCATGGTTTGGGATGACCATTTTTAGGGTATTACATTTGCCCCTTTCAATTCATGTGCAAGTAGCGCATTGATTAAAAGAATAATTGATGTCTCGGAGATACCAGTTCCGAACATGTTTGATCACAAAGTAGATGAAGAGCGAGGTATTCAATTTGTTTTGAAGCGATGAAACTAAATAGAGTGATTTAAAGCAGTATCCATCCTGAACTTGATTAAACTAGGACTAATGAAGAGCAAAGGTACTGAACCTGAACTTGATGGATCAAGAAGTGGATCTTACTAATCTAGAACTTGATTGAACTTGATAGAGTGAGCGAAGATAGAACTGATCTTGAACTTGATGGATCAACAAACAATGAGAGAAGATAAAATGTCCAACTTGATTTGATGCGATGAAACTAAACAGCTTCTTAGATTGAGCGTGCGATCAAAGATGCTCTTTCAACCCTTGATTGAGTTTAAATGAATAATTAGATTGATGAAAAGCAATCAAACTGATTAACGTTAAGAAACTAATTCAGATTAAGACAATGTCAACTTGATTTAATGTGGTGAAATTGATATGCCCCTAGAGATTGATTTGATTCAGACGATCAATAAATCTCAACTTCATATGAAGTGATGAAGGTGAGATGCCCTTAGCGATAAGGTCTTGTTTCATATTCGGTAAATATGAAATAAATTCTCAACTTTGAGGATGTGATCACTGATGATGATGATGTCATGAGTATGCCCCCTCGAGAGTGAAATTGAAAGATCAGAAGGTTCCATAGCGATTTCAAACAATTTGATAAAAAGATTAAGCGATTAATGATTTGAGCACAAAGAATTATTTAGAGGGCCATTTAAATATTTAGCATTGATTGATGAGAAATTAAGTGCAAATTGAAGAAAAGAATGAGTATTTGATGAAAGCACTAAGTGGTCACACTTGTGCAAAATTGAGTAGGAAGATGATCTTGGATTTTGATTTTGATCTAAAAAACAGAATCCGAACGGTCAAATTAACCAAGGGTGTCATTTTCATGCTAATTGGAGCAAGTTGAAAATTAGGGTTTTGACTATATAAGGTTGTGAAGAGAAGGTTGATTTAAATTCAAGCTTCAGGTGAAGAAGACCAAAATCATCGTTAGTATGCCAGATTCACCATGCAATGCACGAAACTTAACATGAATGCATAAGATGCAACTAGGACCTAGTCACTAGATTTGGATTCACTTTCTTATCATCATTAGATGTTAAATGGAGGAAATAGACATAAGCATCAAGGCACAAAGAGCTAGGATGACATTAATGTCCTATCCTCTTTGATATAGCAGTCAAACATAAGCAGTAAGGCAAAAGGAGGCCAAGATGACCTGAATACTTCTTGCATGCAAACACAACAGACACTTAAAATAGACAAGGAAATAGTTCCGACCTTACTAAAGAATGCATATAAATGGAGTCGAGGTATGTCAATCCATTTCACCTTAATGTGAAGGCTCTTATCATAGACACCCAGTTTATAGGATGTTTACAGATCATCAAAATCACATCCACAAGCAGAAAACAAAGAAAGGTATTATGCCCCCAGTCCTTTTACCTCTTAATCAAGATAGACTTCCTTGAGTTACTTAGAGGGAATAATGAGTGAAAGCCAATATAAAAGACAACATACAAAAAAAATTCACCATAGCTCAAGCAATTTGAGTTGTTGTTTTTAGTTGTTCTTGTTTTACATTTTTTATAGGGTGTCAATGATCAAAACTCTATATAAGGTAGGAGACATATGACTAACTCAGAGTGAACAATCTAGACTTGACTGACACAAGGATGGCTTGGTTGATCTGCTAAGTGATTTAAGATTGAAGTGCCTTAAGACTACAATGTTGATCGATTGCAAGCCATGAGGGTTGTAAGGAGAACCAAGGGGGGTCACGAAAGTGACTAAAGATTATGCACAAGAAAAAGCAAAGCGAGAAAACACAGAATGAAAGTAGGGAATGTCAAAGTTACATTGATAGATGGAGCACTTGTGAGTACAAGAGGCTCCTGTTTACCAGGTTTTCACCTTCTTGACAGAGATCTTTTTTTTTTTTAATGATTTTTTAGAATTTTTTTCAAGACTTTTTTTTAATGAATTTTTTTTTTTTTTTTCAGGACTTTTATCATTTTTATCATCGTTTTCAAGTCATTTTATGACTTTTAGGATTTTTTCGAATGTTTGCCCCTAGTGTCTAGCAAGGTAAAAGGGATTTTGAGTGAGTGAATGAATGAATGCGATAGAAATGGATGAGTGAATGATGGAGGAAGCTTATGCAATTTTCAAGGACTATACCACAATAGGATAACATGTTTAATCCAAGCACATGGACCAGATATAGAAATGTAAAGAAAGGGTATGGTGTAACGAATGCCATATGGTGCAAAGAAATGACCATGTCAAGAGGTTTGTTACATTTTATGTCCTTAATTTTGATCAAGATCAAGAGGTGGGTTTTGGATAGGAAGGAAATAGGATAAGCAAGATCAAAGGGGGTAATGAAGGATAAAAGTAAGAAATGGATAAAATAATGGATAGGAGTGGAAGGGTTTTGATCAAGTTCAATAAATAGGACATACAAAACCCGTAAATATCCTTAACCTTTTCAAGATAAAAGGTGGAAAAGGGATATGAATGTAGATAGAGCAAATGAGGGATAAAGTAGGATGAAGGATAATGGAGGAAGAAGGATAATAGATGCATGTACATGGATGGAACTTGTCCCCATTGTAAAGTGCAAATGGATAGTGGATTATGCATGATGCATGTTTGCCAGGTTTTCATCATGGTAGTTTCTCAAGGTGCCACAAGAAGTGGTTTTCACTCGTGGACAAAATTATTTCTCTTTACTTTTTATTTTCTGATTTTTTTTTTTTTTAAATTCACTTTTTCAATTTTTTTCTTTTTTGGAAGATACTGGAGGCATGATAGGGGATGGAAGAAGGACCCCAACATCTTGCTTCTTTGGATGGTACCCTCGGAACATGAGTTGGAATAGACCATGGCTATGAAGGTATTCTCTAAGATGTTGGCAGGATAATGAAATGAAACTAGGCTAAAGATTTATGCAAAGGATTGGATAAGAGGGATGGAAGGGTGAAAAAGAGGTGTTGGATAATGGATGGGATGTTGGAAGTATTGTGTATGGCTAGATGGAAATTTTGGGAAGATCAAAATTGGCACACACCTTGAGGGATGGTGAACATATGGAAGAAAAGTGAATCTCAGATTTTGAGATTTGGATTGAGGAAAGGTTATAGATTTTGGGACATAAGAATGCAAAATGGATAAAGGAGGTGATGGAGGAATAGACTCAGAAGGTTTGGATGGAGAAACAAAAACTTTGGATGCCAATTTAGATTTTTCTTTAGACTGTTGTGCTTCAAGAATCCCCTTAGGAATCTACATGGTTTTTTATTTTCCATGCTTTTGTAGCTCCTTAGAGCGCATTTCTTGTACAAGTGCCTTAGGAACCCATATAACTTTTAACTTTTCTTCTTTCTTTGTGGGACTTTGTGGCATTTTGTATTTTTTATTTTTATTTTTGGATCATATTTTTCTTTGTTTTGACATGTCGATTAGATGGGACATGTTGATCCTTGAATACATAGGGATTATTGACTTATGACTTTTATGCTTGGAATCCAAATTTCTTGTAGGGTGATGCGTGGATAGATAGGAATGATATGGATGTATTTTAGATGGATGGAGACTTCTCAAATACATTTTCCTTTGTTGATACCTCATAAGGGATGGAGGGATATAGGGACCTAGAATGGATGGAAGCGATGATGGGGAAAGCATATATTTGGATTTAACTGGAGAAATGTAGGATTTATGAGAGATACCAACATCTTGAGAAATGTCCCTGAGGCCATGACCTTTAACACTTTATTTAATATGGAGGGTTTCTGGCTTGTGGAGATCTACCCCTTTTCCTTTATAAATATTTTGACTTGTAGGATACACTTTGCTTTGGAAAGAAGCTGTGAGTCCATTATGAGATGGAGGTGGAATGTAAGGAATGATAGGATCACAAAGTGAATCAGACTGGACCAAAGTGGAGGAGCCCATTGTGCATGTCGGGGGTTCATTAACATCTTGCAACAACATATTATGTCTAGAATTATGAGAGGGAATAGGATCATAGGTGGGAACAAGATTAGTGATAGGCTCTTCTGTAGACACCCAAAATTGTCCAGTCTAATTAAATAAATATTTTATTTATTTAATCATTTTATCCTAATTCTTCTATTAATTAAATAAATCTTTACTTATTTAATTAATTCATTTATCCTCTTCTAGCCTTATTTCTCATTTAAATAAATACATTTATTTATTTAAATTATCCTTTTCTTAAATTAAATAAATATCTTATTTATTTAATTGATCTCACTTCTTCTATTAATTAAATAAATCTTTATTTATTTAATTAATTCATTAGCCTTGTCTACCCATGACACATGTCATTCATCTCTTAATTCCTACACTACCTACTCCTTTCATTATTTTATTATTTTCTTTACCTACCCTCTAATCATAGCCGACCTCTTTTACACCTCTCAATCTTATCCCTCCATTTCTTATAGTGTCTTCTATATAAGGAGATGCTTCCTTCATTATCGACCCTAACTCACTCACTATGCATTCAACCCTGATGATTACTCGACTACACTACACTTTTGAACTTTCATATGCGATCCTACTTGCAACCACATTTCTGTTCTTTGTTGAGCTCTTGTGCACACACAAAATCTAAGAGCAAATATATCAAGCAAGATCAATGGAGATAGGAAGAATGGAGATTCAAACCCTATTGGACATGTGATGGTATAATCATTGTGATTTCATTTGATTTGCATTGTCTTAGGTAATCTTCATATGTTATGGTGGATCTTTGTTGTTGTTAGGCTAGGGTTTTGTGGTTGAATTCATTTAGTCTTTCATCATTGTTGTTTCCATTTTCACCATATACATCTTCAATAGAAGGAATAATGAGATTATCAAAAGAAATGAGATCATGGAGTCTATATGAAGGACTAGGACATGGAGATGGAGGGACAAAGGAATCTTGTGGGGGATTTAAAGGGATTATTTTATCTTGACAAGGAGGATCTAAAAGTTAAGGGATACTTTGATCTTGACAAGGAGGAAGATCACTAGATTCATCTATAAAGGCACTATTCTCTTGACTTTCAATGGAATCATAAAAAAACATGGAAGGTATATCCTAATCTTGTGTACGAAGTGGATTAGGAATAGGATTTGGAAGGATGCTTTGCTCTTCAGATGGAAAGGGATCATCTTGAAAGTAATAAAAAGGTATAAGGGGATCATCATGGGATTCTAGTGAAATAGGATCTTTTTCAATCATTAGATGGGATTGAGGAGTTTTGGTGTCTTGATCTTGATTTATGATAGGACTTGTTTCTTCATTCTTCAAATTATCCTCTTGACATGAAACCACTTCTAAGGTAGGAATAGGATTTTGCATAGGCACAGGGGATTCTTGGAAGGTCTCCATATTTTGGCATGATGGGGAAGCATTTTGAGTGGAACTCTCTAGAGTGGGTATGTTTGGAATTGGAGTGCATGATGGAATAGGATCCAGGATTTTTAAATCTTTAGAGGAACTTGTATCAATATTGGAATTATGTTGGATTTCCCTAGGAGATATCCCTTGAAGGTAAACATGAGAAGTTTCATTGTTTGAAGGAGATGGTATAGATTGTTGATGAGAAGTTTTAGGAGATGAAGGCATCATGGAAGGGATGGAGGCCACATATAGATCATTGTTAGAAATATGTTCATGATTTTGATCATGCTTAGAAGTAGTTCCTTCTTTTTCTTTAGGTGAGTCATTAGGATCTTCAGTTTCAATGACACCCTTATCAATGAGATCTTGAATCTTATGTTTTAATTCCATGCAATTCAAAGTCTTATGTTCATTTTGTCTATGATATGCACAATACTTACTCAAAAATTCACATCCCCATGTGGTCTTTTTAGGGAATATGATAAGATTATTCTCAAGAAGCTCTTTCAAAGTCAACTCAATAAATTTCCCCAAAGGTGTAAATTGTCTATCTAGAGGATATTTGGAGGAAATGTCTTTATGTCTTGGTGAAGGCTTCTTGTGAGCTTGTTTGAGATTTAGCTTTTGATTGTCAGTTATTTGCTGGTTTTTTATTGTCAAATCATATAATCATTTTAGCATTCCTTGAAGTTTCTCACTCTTGATATCATGCATTTGTTTTTCAAATACAGTCATTGATTTATTTTGTTGTATTTTCATGTCATATATTTCTTTCTTGATATTTTGAATCATTTGAGCCAAGGTATCCATGGGAATTGGAACTAAGGTAGCCATTTATACTTGGTAGCAAGAGGTGTTATAGATGTCAAGGTGAGATCAAAGCTAGTTGATTATTGAGGCCAGAGGTTGATGTTCAAACTTATGTGAGTGAGATACACTGACTCCGATTTTGAGTCAAGGCTAAGTATCCTAAGTGATTATCAAGAGTGAAGTTTGGACAACAGATTGGTTGATTGGATTAGGTTGATTGAGCTAGCTAAGAGGTAACCAAAAAATCATGCAAAACAATCGCAAAAGGTACACTACCAAGATGTCTTTATGCTCAGGTGTAGAAAACTAGGAATAAGCTTGTTGTTTATGTTGGCATATGTGCAAAGTTTGACGACATGATGATAATGTATGTTTTCATTGATGTTAATATGATGAAATGTGAATAGGTATATTGAAGTAAGCAAACTAGCAAGTGAACCGGTATGATGGTGTGAACTGGTATATGCAAAAAGTGAACCAGTATGATGAAGTGTGAACCGGTATATGCAAAGTTTGTATCAGGGTTTTATTTGATATGACTATCGATTGGTAGTCTCAGCGTCAAGGTTTTCAGTTGATGCATTCCAAGTTTGTCTGATTCAATCAATGACATCCTGTGATGATTTACCATTGAAATGAAGATTAGATCGCGTTGCCAAGTCAGCCTTGTGCGTGTGAAGGATATCCTTGAGGATCTTGCATGAAGAAGATTGATTCTATCTACCTCAGGAATGTGCAAAATCTTAGTAAACAGTGCAAAGCACGTGATGGGTTATCAGCTTCTAGAAGAGGTGAAGAACGGACGATGGAGAACGTCTTGAGATTTGTTCAAGATTGTTTTACCCTATATAATGTGATTAAATGACCAGGATTGGATCGACTATACTGGTAACCTAGATGCTTAGGGTTTTAGGTTTTGGCCACCGACCTAATTGTTGTCTATAAGGTCGATGATGGTTTTCATTTGAAGTTGTTGGAAAATGAATGTACGTGTGGTGATTCTTGCCAGATCGAAGGAGTAAGCAGAGATTTGCAGAGTGTAACTACAGATGTAAAGAAACTGAAGCAGATCTACCTTGGTATTAAGTGTTGTTAGCAGATCAGTGTATTACCTTTTGACTTGTAACCATTTCAGCAGATGGAAAATCCCTTTACCAGGTAGCTTTAACGAGATTTTTGTAAATCCTTTAACAGGGTGACTCAAAATCATTGAGTTTTTCAAATCCTCTTACAAGGTAACCTTTAACAGGGTTTTAACCTCTAACCGAGTATTTAGTCATCCCTTAACCGGGTGATCCCTAGTAGGATCAGTTCCTAGCAGAACCTGTTGTAAAGTATTTAACCAGACTAGGCTCCTAATAGAGAAAACTTCAAAAGACTTCAAGAACAACTTATGGGTATTCATCCCCACCGTGGTTTTTCCTAGTTGGGTTTCCACGTGAAAAATCAGTGTGTTATGTGTGATGCTTTTTCATGTGATGTTTTAGTATTTTTTGTTAAGCAGTAATGCAAGCTGATTCAATGGTCATTGTATTTCTAATGCATTACTTGCTTAAGCATGTAGGCGAAGTTGAGATGAGATGTTAGGTTTTGAGAAGATCTTAGTGTTACCGGTTCATGACTTTCACAAACACTATGTTTTACTGGTATTGCCTTGGTTTAGGTTGGTGAGGCTATTTACTAGTTAGTGCAGTCTTTTCAATTTAAGTTGTTTAAGAAGTTTTTGTCTGTACTGATTCACCCCCCCTCTTAGTATCTGTTGGGTATTTACTATTCATCATTATTCATCAATTGGTATCAAAGCGTCCTCCAAGTCCTTTATGTTATAAGCTTAGCCACTTGAGGAAAAGATTCTATTCTAATCATGAAGAGGGAAGGTCCTAAGCTCAACAGAGATAAATTTAAGATATGGAAGGACAAAATGAAGATATACATTAAAAGCATGGGTGCTCAACACTCGAATTATGTTGAGAATACTTATGTTGTCTGTACCGGTACTCTCACTAATGATCAAAGAAGAGAAATTCAAGAGAATGGGTAAGTCATGGAAGCTCTTATCGGTAGTCTATCTGATATTAAGTTTATAGATGTTCAAGACAAAGACAATCCCAAAGATGTATGGGATACTCTAGAGACTATCTATGGTGGTGATGAGCATGTGTAGGAGACATCAAGAGTGCAGGAGGCAAAATAGATGATCCCACCATTGTTAGAAAATTTTTGAGATCCTTATTACTTGTCTATGCAATAAGGGTTGCCGCTATTCAGGAATTGAGATATATTGACAAGACAAAGGTATCCCTTGACTCCATCATTGCTAAGTTGACCACATATGAGCTAAATAGTTATGATGGCAGTGTCCAAAAGATTGAATTAGCCTTTAGAGAATCTACTGCACTATCTAGAAAGGGAAAAGAGGTTGGTACTAGCTGTGAACCTAGACAAAGAAGAGATATGGATGATGAGGAGATCCTGATGGAGTTTGAAGCTCTTCTTTCCAAGAGGCTTCCTAAGGGAACAGGAAAATACAGAGGTAAGTTCCCTTTGAAATATTTTTCTTGCAATAAGATAGGACACATTACTATCAACTGTCCTAATAGTGATAATAAGGACAAACCAGAGATGTTCAAAAAGTTCAAAGGAGGAAATAGGAGAAACTGTTTTGTTGTAGTTGATGAAGGTGTCACTGAAGATGAATCTAAAGATGAAGAAAGAAAAGACATTGTGTTTGTAGCCATTAAGGAAGATGTGTCAGACAAGAAGGCTCTTGTCTCCTGCTTTGATAATTCTAATGAGTGGATTATTGATAGTGGATGTTCTCACCACATGACGGGTGACAAGAGGATGTTTTTGTCTCTAGAAGAGCATGATGGAGGTGTAGTCTAATTTGGTAATGATGCACCATGTATGGTAAAAGGCAAAGGGTCCATCTCTCTAAATGGAAAAAGTAGTGCTAATAATGTGCATTGGGTAGAAGGTTTCAGGTATAGCCTTTTGAGTGTTGCCCAGTTGAATGATAAAGGACTCACTCTGGAATTCAAAGATGGAGTGTGCAAAATTAAAGGAAAGTGTGGTGAACTAATGGCCACCGGTATGCAGACTAGAGGTAACTTATTTAAGTTAAATACAAATATCAGTCAATGTCTAATGGCTAAGTTTGATGATAGTTGGATATGGCATAGGGGACTCTGGCATGTAAATTTTGATAAAATTTTGAAGGCCAGTAAGATCAAGGTAGTTAGAGGATTGCCTTTGATGAACAAACTGGAGAATCCTTTGTGCAGAGAATGTCAACTGGGGAAAATGTCTTCCTCGACCTTCAAAGGTAAATCTTTCACAACAGATAATTTACTTGATCTTGTGCACACTGATTTGTGTGGTCCTTTTAAAACTAGGAGTGTTCAGGGAGATAGGTACTTTATGATTCTTATTGATGATTTCTCAAGAATGATGTGGGTCACATTATTGAAAGACAAGTTTGAAGCTTTTGGAAAGTTTAAAGCCTTCATAGCACTAGTTGAAAAGGAAAGTGGTAAGAGGATTAAATTCCTTAGAACCGACCAAGGAGGTGAGTTCACTTCTAGTGAATTCAATAAGTATTGTGAAGAGAACAAAATCAAGAGGCAATTATCTTCTCCCTGGACTCCATAGCAGAATGGCCTAGTAGAAAGGAACAACCAAACTATAGTTGAAGCAGCTAGGACAATGTTGATTCAAGGGAAGGTTGCTCACACTTTTTGGAGAGAAGCGGTGAGCACTGCAATCTACACTATGAACCGAGTACTCATCAAGAAAGGTAAGGATAAACTCCTTATGAGTATTGGACCGGTAAGACTCTAGTAGTAAGCTACTTTAGAGTGTTTGGTAGCAAGTGTTATATTAAGAGAAGTGAACGCCAGAGTAGGTTTGATGCAAAATGTGATGGGGGAATATTCCTAGGATATTCCACCAAGAGCGAAACTCTCAAGTGTTTTAACAATAGGACTCAGAGAATTGTTGAAAGTATCATTGTTAGAGTTGATTAGACCTCTAAGAAACCTGAGGAAACTGATAGCGAGTGAGCGTTAGATGAACTAGGCGTAACCTTCTAGGAACCAGTTGTAAAACAACCAAGTACAAGTAACAATGCTCCTACACTGATAGACGCTACAATAGATGAAGATGAAGATGAGGATGAAGAGGAAAAGCAAGAGGAATCAACTAAGATCATTCCTAGGTATGTAAAGTTGCATCATGATCCAAAGCAGATAATAGGGATAAGGATGCATGAATATTTACAAGAAGAAAGGTCAGAGAGAATTCTTGCATGATTTTTGAATTTGAGCCCAAAACATTTAAAGAGGCACACAAAGATGAAGACTCGATTAAGGCTATGGAAGAGGAACTTGACCAGATAGAAAATAATGGTACATGGTCTTTGGTACCCAGACCTGAGCACAAAAATGTTATTGGCACCAAATGGGTTTTTAGAAACAAGCTGAATGAACATGGCACAGTGGTAAGAAACAAAGCAAGATTGGTATGTAAGGGATATGCTCAAGAAGAAGGAGAAGACTATGGAGAAACCTTTGCTCGAGTAGCTAGATTGGAAGGAGTTCAAATGCTACTTGCATATGTAGCCTTCAAGGGATTCAAAGTGTATCAGATGGATGTAAAATCTGCATTCCTGAATGGAATAGTTGAAGAGGAATGGTATAGAGAGCAACCAAATGGGTTTGCTCTATCAAAAGACAGTGATATGGTGTGTAGGTTACATAAAGCATTATATGGATTGAAGCAAGCACCTAGAGCATGGTATGAACTTTTACACTCCCATCTTGTGAAGATTGGATTTGATAGAACAAGTGAAGATAGAAATATCTATCTAAAGTCAGAAGGAGACCAGATTCTGATTTGTGAAGTGTTTGTTGATGACATAATTTTTGGTGGAGATGACAAGATGAGCCATGTGTTTGCAGATGAGATGAAGAAGGAATTTGAGATGTCACTAATCAGAGAGATTAAGTTCTTCATTAGACTACAGATTCAACAAATGAAAGATGGTATCTTTATTACTCAGTCCAAGTATGTCAAAGAGGTGTTGAAGACCTTTGGCATGGAAGACAACAAACTAGTTGGTACACTAATGATGACCGGTTGTAAATTATCAAAATAAGATGACTCGGCATTGGTGAATGAGAAGGAATACCAGTCAATGATTGGTAAGTTGCACTATGTAGTACATAGCAGACCAAACATAGCACATGCATTGGGCATTGCTGCATGTTTCCAGAAAATTCAAAGAGAATCCCACTTGGTAGAAGTCAAGAAGATTCTTAGATATCTGAAGGGAACTATAGATTATGGATTGTGATATCCATACAATAATAATTTCAGTCTCAAAGTATTTATCGATGTCGATTGGTTTGGTAACGTGGATGACTGAAAGAGCACAATCAGTGGTGCATTCTTTCTTGGTGGTAGACTATTCTCATGGATGAGTAAGAAGAAGAGTTGTATCTCTTAGTCCACAATAAAAGCAGAATATGTAGCAGCATTTATGAACTGCACTCAGACAATTTGGATGAAGCATGTATTAAGTGGTTTCAAAGTCCTTGTATCCGAACTGGTGAGTATATTTTGTGATAACCTAGACGCTTAGGGTTTTAGGTTTTGGCCACTGACCTAATTGTTGTCTATAAGGTCAATGATGGTTTTGATTTGAAGTTGTTGGTAAATGAATGTATGTGTGGTGATTCTTGCTAGACCGAAGGAGTAAGTAGAGATTTGCAGAGTGTGACTGCAGATTGAAAGAAACTGAAGTAGATTTGCCTTGGCATTAAGTGTTGTTATCAGATCAGTGTATTACCTGTTGACTTCTAACCATTTTACAAGATGGAAAATCCCTTTACCGAGTAGCTTTAATAGGATTTTTGTAAATCCTTTAACAAGGTAACTCAAAATCATTGAGTTTTTCAAATCCTCTTACAAGGTAATCTTTAACAAGGTTTTAACATCTAACTGGGTATTTAGTCATCCCTTAACCAGGTGATCCCTAGTAGGATCAGTTCCTACCCGAACCTATTGTAAAGTCTTTAACCGGACTAGGCTCCTAACAGAGCGAAATTCATAAGTTTTCAAGAACAACTTGTGGGTATTCATCCCCACTGTGGTTTTTCCCAATTGGGTTTCCACGTGAAAATTAGTGTGTTATGTGTGATACTTTTGCATGTGATGTTTTAGTGTTTTCTGTTAAGCAGTAATGCAAGCTAATCCAATGGTCATTGTATTTCTGATGCATTACTTGCTTAAGCATGTAGGTGAAGTTGAGATGTGATGTTAGGTTTTGAGAAGATCTCGGTGTTACCGGTTAATAACTTTCACAGTCACTGTGTTTTACTGTTATTGCCTTGGTTTAGGTTGGTGAGGCTGTTTACCAGTTAGTGCAGTCTTTTCAGTTTAAGTTGTTTAAGAAGTTTTTGTCTGTACTGATCCACCCCCGCCCCCTCTTAGTATTTGTTGGGTATTTACTGTTCATCATTATTCATCATTTTATGTTTGACGACTGATCAAATAGGATTCTCAGAAGCCTTGTTTAAGCAACTTTGACAGACTTCTAAGGAGTGACTTGTACGAAAAACTTTCAATGTTCAATAATCCAAGGGTTTCGAGATGACAAATGTAGATTCTCTTATGAGTTGCTTCCTATGCTCAGAGGAAAATTTAGTACCTCTCAGATGACAAACTATGAGGCATGATGATGACTTGTACGACTCAGCAATGGACATAGGACGAGTTTTGACAGTTTTGATCACTGACTTGGTTTTCAGTTTGACGTTTCTAATTATATTGAGGTTTTGTTTCAATTGTTTTGAGGCATGAAAAGCAAAGTAAATAGTAGGTGTAAAATGATAAAAAGCACAACACGCTAACCCTATGGAAGTTGGCTGAGAAGGAAAAATTGTGCCTGCAACCTAGGTACATACCCAATAGCTAATCAGAATATGGTCACTGAGTCTCATGCAATGGATTCTCAATGTTATATTAGCCAAATCCAAATGCTAATGGGGCACAATATGGTGAGTAATCTTGGGGGGAAAACCAACTATCCCCTTGCACAAAGATTATGTTACTTTAAGAGTTGAGTCATGTAGCTTCTAACCTAAAGTTTGTAGTAAGAGTTCCATTGAGAAGGACCGTTTGACTGTCATGCAAGCATGATTTAGATACAAAACCCAATAGGATATTGAAACCATGTAGTCACATAGGCGCGATTTAGACCGTGAGGCCCTACAACATTCTCAACATGAGACACTCCTCATAAATGAAGCAGTGCCACCGATTATTCCGTCTCCTTGGACTTTCACCCCAAAAGCATTTTATTATAGTGATTTGGATTTGTGGCTTTGGCTGGACTCACTTGGGCCGCTCCCTCTCACCGATCCTTAGGGGCTTCTTGGGAAGAAGACCCTCTAAAAGGTATCAACAAATCTCAAACTCTAATAGAAAAAACCTCAAGGTCTAGATTTCTGATTATCCAAATGGACAAGAGCATACTCTCCTACTCTAGATTTTTCCCAGAAATACGTAAAACAAATTTCTTTCCCTTATAGAAATTGAAGTGTTCCTAAAAAGATTAAGAAGACAGAATGTTTGCTTATATCTCCGAGGACAATCTACAAAACAAAGATATTAGTAGTTTGAGTTTATATTCTTTGGCAAGCATATGTTTAATGATTGAATTCTTTGTCAAGCAAACCTGAAAACATTAAAGGCCAAAAATTACTTGCCAAAATAACATAAAAAAAATATATCAAAATAAAATTATAGCATGCAAACTATAAATTAAACTAATCTAACAAGAATTTCCATTCTTTATGGCTATCGTAGTTATGACAATTTTGATAGTACTTCACTCTGTCATTCATAACTTTTCCACTAGACACTATTAGGACAATCCCTTTGGTAACAATATAGAAAACATCATTTTAAACAACATATCAAAAATTGGTTTAGATCCAACTGTTCCATAAAATGGTCTACCCTCTTAACAAAGACCATTTTTTAGTGTCACAAAAGAACAAGCAAAAAGAAAGATTTTTATTTGCAAATTTAACACATGTTTATTAGTTATAAAGACCAAACATCAAATCTATTCAAGCAACATTAGAAATCTTGAAGTCATGGGTATGATCCCCACAGGGGGCACTAGAAATGTGTGTGTGAAATTTGGGGAACCTACAAAGGCACAAACACTTCAATAAACCATTATTTGCATGGGTTAGTTAATCAAAAACAACAAAATGAAATCCATTGCAAGTTGGCTTATTACCTACAGGAAAGTGCGAGTATGGATTTCTCTCAGATTTCTAAGCTATCTAGTAAGTAGACTACACTCAAACGAAGGATTTTTAAATACATGCAACTAGGCAAATGCAAGATTAATAGTTAAATGCAAGATTAATTGATTAAGCTAAATGAGATTATCAAGCTAAATGATTAAAGGTCTAAATGAAGATAAGCTAGATTATATGCAATCTAGATAAGAGAAATGAATCTAAGCTAATGAACTAGAAATCTAAATGATTCTAAGATTAAATGAAAGCTAAATGAAAACTAAGTTGATTGATGAATTAACTATGAAAAGATTCTTCAAAATTTCCTCGATAACCTGCAACACAATATTAGCATAATAATGATGTAAAATTCCTTGATCCTAATTGAAGAATGAGAGCTTGAATTTATAGGAAAATCAAGAGAGAGGCGAAAGGTTGGGATTGATCTTTAATGAATGGTCGAGATCAATTCGAAGGAAGCAAAATCTAGGTGAAATGATTTGATTGGACAATTTAATTCCATTTTGGAGAGATAAGATCGAGTTCAAATTAGCAACTCAGATTCTTTCCATTTTTCTTGAGTTCAATCGATTTCTTTCCTTTTTTGGCTTTTTTTGCTCATTAATTCTGATTTATTTTTCAAATAAATTCCTCTTTGTTGATTTGTTTTCTTTTTTGAAGATTTGTGCTTATTACTTCCAATTTATTTTTCAAATTAATTCCTCTTTCTTGATTTGTTTCCTTATTTGAAGATTTGTGCTCATAATTTCCCATTAATTCCTCTTTCTATATTTATTTCCTTTTTTGAAGATTTGTGGCAATTTATATTTATTTATTAAATATGCAAAAGATATCTAATCAAATAAATCAGATCTTTGATTTTAAAAAGAATTTCTATTTTGAATTTTGAATTTGATCAATTAATTAAATGAGAATTTAGTTAATTGTTATTTCCATATTGCATTTCTATACCTTAGGAATTAATTAATCAGGCTCTCAAGATTGATTTAAAGTTATTATTTGATTTAGGGCCTTGATGAATTTTTTTGAATTTAAGTATATTAGTCGAGATTAGGGGCCCATGGTTTTGGATGACCATTTTTAGGGTATTACAGTAAGCATTTATTAGGGAGTATTAACATTGATGAATGGAAATTTATTATCTAATATGTATCACTTCTTACCATATTTTAATAATCAATCTGATCACGTATTCATATTTATGAATATTGGATATTTTAAAATTTGATATCTCTTGGCATATTTTACATAAAAATATTTTAAAAATATAGATATGGTAGTTTTATTGATTCTTTTGAAACAATATTTATGTGAAGTTGTATAGATTAACCTCCTTTCATTAGCTACACTAACTATGTTTACATGATTATTTAACGTAATATGCATGCTATTTTTATTTTTTCAAATGTTGATATTTAATTTAAAAGAGTTGTATAATGAGAAAATCAAAATTATGATTAAAGATATTGTGTAATGGTTAACAATGTGACATGTAGATAAATTCATCAGGATTTAATTTTTTGTTGTATCACTAGGGCTTGTAGGTCTTGTGTTTCTATTGGACTTATGAACTTGCGAGTTTAGATCCTCTTTGTTAATGTAAGAAGATATAATGATCAAAATGAAAAGAGGTCCTCCAAAAACAACTTCTCTGATTTGAATTAGATGAAAATTCAAACTATTTAAGAGAAAGGTGAGATATCTAATAAAAAAGAGAAGTAATAATTTATAAATGAGCTTAAGTACAAGTTCGTTGAGAGAAAATATTATGTAAGAAAACTTACATTACATAATTCTAAGAGGCACATGAGAACCTATAGAGCCTAGTAGGAACGAGTATGGAACCTGCATAACTATTTGAAAGATATTGCTAAAAAATTGTGATAGCCTACCTTACCAAAAGATGCAAAGAAATGGATCCTATGGTGAGATACTTACCGAAGAATGGGAAAAATAACTTGGAGGAACTTTATAGCCCTATAACTATCTGATTCCTAAAATATATTTGAAATATGAATTTAGATTTAACCTTTCCACTAATGGTTTACGTAGACACCTAAAACTTGCACAATTAATTAAATGAATTTTATTCATTTAATCATCATTAATTCACCTATTAATTCAATCTACATTTAATTAATATCCCCTTTTCTTCTATTTAGAACATTAATCAAATTAAAGATTTGATTAATAGTCCCCATCTTCAATCTAACCCATTTAATTAAATTCACATTTAATTAAATAACCCCCTCTAGCCATTTTAATTATATTCACATTTAATTAAAAATCTCAATTTATTCCCTTTCCCATTTTCATTAAATCTACATTTAATTAAAATCCTCTTTACATTTAAATAAATAAAAATTGATTTGTAAATACCCCCACTTGCAAAATCCTACAAATTCAAGTTGCAATTCTATTTTCCCTCACCCACTTGCAAAATCCTAAATCTCCCACTTGCCTCCTAATTGTCCTTCTAGAAACCTCATAATCCCATCCTAATCATGTCTAATCTCCTAATCATGTCCTCTCCCTAAATTTGAGGAGGTCACTGCTCAAGTTTGGAAGAAAGTCTTCTAAATGCATTAAAGACTTCATTTCTTCAATAAGTTAACTTGTTGAGTTTCCTAAATTTGGAAGAACTCTTACAAATGTGTCCCCCAAAGTCTTATAACCATTAATGTTTAATTCAACCTCCCCTCATGGTTAGAGACATTCTCTATAACTCAACCTTCATCTAACTCAAGGGTCTCATCAAGAACTCATGGATTTGACCCTAGTTATCCCATCTAACCCTTACACAAGAGTTTATTGCTTGGGTAAAGGCTTTCTCCATTGGCTATCCACTAACCCAACCATAACCTTACCTACTAAGGTAGCCACCATGTCTCCTCGAGAATTTAATGCCTCTTACATCTCCTCTCAAGCCTCCTCCAGGTGACATTTGTCAACCTAAGATTAGATTGAATCTCTCCCATGGATTGATAGCTTTCAATCCTTTCCCTTGTTGAGATTACTCAATCTCAACCATCCATTTAACTATTTTCCCTATAAATAGAGCCCATTTCTTAAATCTAAGGATCACAATCTTGTGCATCCACATTATAGTTATTTTGTAGGTTATCAAGGAGCTCATTTGTGATCTTAAAGAATTGAAATTCTTCTAGCATTAGCATCATAGCATTTATCTTAATTGAATTATATTTTAGATTATTTAGCCTGAATTCCATATCAATGACATACTTTTTTCATCTTCATCTAGCTTAATTAGCTCATCATAAT
This sequence comes from Cryptomeria japonica, assembly GCF_030272615.1. Classification (NCBI taxonomy): domain Eukaryota; kingdom Viridiplantae; phylum Streptophyta; class Pinopsida; order Cupressales; family Cupressaceae; genus Cryptomeria; species Cryptomeria japonica. The sequence goes on from NC_081415.1 coordinate 168,732,875, forward strand.
CTTCAATTTGGAATTAACTTAGCCTCATTTCATCTCCATCGTCTTGACCATAGCTAGTTTTTCATCTTGCATCTAAGATTTCATTCATATCATCATCTTAGTATTCACTAGGATATTAGTTAGATTCTGATCCTAGAATCATCATATAAATCTCATTCTCTAGGTTGACATCCAAAAGATCAAGTGCTCTTCAAAGTGAGGGCCACCTTGAATCTTAAGGATCTTCAGGGATAGAGGAGCATGGAATGATTTTGAGAGTTTTTGTTTCACTAACATGTCTTTGTGATTAATAAATGTAATACAATGTTTCATGTGTATGTTTGAGGTGTTTTCTTCCACTACACGATGATCCCAGATTTCTAAGCACACATTTTTGGTGCATCTATTCTAGCGCAACTGATCATTCCCATGGCACAAATGGAAGTTGTTTTTGCACATATGACAGCTATTTTTGTACATTTCACAATTATTTTTGTGCATATGAAATCGCACATATGATCTTTATTTTTGAGCGTATGAGACAGAGCCAGAACTTTGTAACACGATTTTGAAATTAGGCTTGTCTAAGCCCACCAAAAGATTTAATCATCCACTAACTCTTATTTTTGTAGGTTTTCCTAATAGTTTCTTGCAGATTTGGGGGAGTTAGAATATAATTTGTTTTCCTTTTTTGCTTTCTTTCAAGGTTGGCTTAAAGAGAACTCACTTTCTTTTTGGTAACAAGAACTTCATATTTTCATTTTGGCTTAAAATAAATCAAATTTTTCTTTGGGTCTGAAAAGGACCTTCATTGAAAGGGTTAAAAAGAACCACAAGTCTCATTTTTTCTTTTTCAAGTTAGGGAAAACACTTCATTTTGGGCTTAAAAAGGACAAAACAAATTTCAACTTGTTGCATACAGGATATAAAGCACAATCAATCTTATTTTAGCAAGGTAAAAAGAACAATCAACTTATCCATTCTTACAAAGCAAGTTACTTTTTGTAACGATTTTCATTTTGTTGACCAGGATTTCAAATTCCTAGTTTAGAAAAATAATTTCTATGTGGGAATAAAATAAACACCATGCTTGTTGGAGCAACATCTCCAAATAGAGGACATATCACATTTCTATGAAAGGGTAAAAAGAACACTTGTATTACATGTCTAGAAAGTGGTAGGTATATGCTCTTCCCTTAATTGGTTGACCAAAAATCCAAACCCACTCTTTTCATTCTTTCTTTAATTTCAAGCAATTAAATTATTTAGAGGGTCTGCCTTCTCGAAGCCTTGAGGGGGCTAGTGAGAAGGGTATGACCCAAGTGGGCAATGGCTTTATCGCCAAGTTTACCAACCCACTATAATCAAATGTAGAGGCTGATGAAAATCCCCTCCAATGGAAGTGTGAATATGATAGCCTTTGTTCTAAAGGTTGGGAAGCCTCTTAATTGAGTTTATCATTTGTTGCACTGAACAAAATCCTTATTACAAATCATAGAAGTATAAACTTTGAGCCGAGTTAGTTGCCATACATTGGAAATATCACAGTGCAAGGGTGGGGAAGAATTTGCCCCCAAGATTACTCACCATATATACGTTGACCATCTGGTGAAATTGATTATGTGTCACATTGATGTTTTGTCATTGATGCCAACACTAGCTATTTTGATGCTTTATCGACACCCTTTTGGTCCCCGTAGGTTGAGTGTTTTCTGGTTAATTTGGATTCGGCATGATCCGGTAGGCTACGGTTTAGTTTGGTGATGGAATTGGATTTTTCATGATACTCATGCTCATATTTGGCTAGTTGGTTTTGATCTGATGATTGGATGCTATCCTACATGCTTAGAAGCTTGGTTTCTGGTTCTGGTGGGGGTTTCACCAGCAGAATGTTTGGTGGAGATCTTTGATGAATTGAATAAGTGGTGTTGGTGCATCTTCTGGTGGATTTTCAGGATACTATTGGCGATCATGTTCGAGATGGTAGATGGAGATCATTGTTGAAGTGTGTGGACCTATATTAGGTCTTGGTTGATCTAGATTATGGATCAGATTTAATGTAATGTGTGGATTGGACTTATTGATGTATTTCTCAGATGTCTTATGTGTTAGATATTATTTGTTTGGTCTAAGGCTGATAGGGTTTGTAATTATGTAATTGGTTTATTGTTTTGTGGCTGACCTAATTGTTTATGGTCAAGGGTTTGTATATATATGTAAGATCTCATTGTAGATCATCATGGTTATTGTTAGAGGTCATGGTGAAGGAATTAAATGTGTGAATAATGTAATATCATTCAGGCAGAGGTGTTGGTCAATCATTGGAGATTTAATTGAGTTTATGTAAGAGGATTTAGTCCTCCTATATTGAGATTAACTAGAACTATACTAGGGCATAGGAGATGCTAACTTTTGCAGTTTAACAGTTCTCCAAATTGTAGTCAGTGAGTCTCCTTTTGTGATGAGCAGTGCACTCTCGATTGTTGGCCTTCCTGCAAGTGCAAGCCCCTCAATTTTAATTCACATACTTACTGTAGAAGTATCATCTGACTATGGGTAAGCTTCCCACCATGGTTTTTCCCTTTACTGGGATTTCCATGTATAAATCTTGGTTTTATGTGTTTGGCTTTTATTCTATGATTATTGTTTATGCTTAATTGGATTAACTACTATTCCAGTATTAATGTTTTGGGCTCTAGTATTAAATTTTAAATTGCTAATGGTTTTGGTAATCGGTGACAACTGAATCATCCCCCCCTTCTCAGTTTCTTCTATTTATTTAAACTGTCTAACAATTGGTATCAGAGGTTTGGTCCAGTCTTCAAAAAGCTTAATCGCTTGAGGAAGATCCTATGGTGACTAGCAATTCAATTTCATCCAGTTCTTCTAGAGCTATCTTTCAGAGGGATATTTTTAGGCTTGATGGAACAAATTATATAGTATGGAACATTCGGATGGAGACTCATCTGAGATGTCTTGGAAAGGAGATTTAGGAGATAACACAGAATGGTGTCACAACCTATAATCTAGGATCTAACAATCCTCCTCTAGAAAACCTAGAAAAGGAGCTTGAGAATGATTGTAAAGAAAGAGAATCCCTCTTATGTGCACGTTTTGATCAGCAAATAATGGGATTAACCAGCAAATCATCTGGAAAGGCTATATAGGATAAGTTGGCGACTCTTAATGAAGGTGACTCTATAGTGAAGATTGCTAAACTTGATGGTTACTGGGTGAGATACGAAAACCTAAAGATGGAAGAAGATGTAAGGACAACTGCATTCACGGAAAGGGTAAATGAGATTATTATGAGAATTCAATGTTGTGGTGGAACTATGAGCGAAGATGAAATTGTTTCTAAAGTTTAGAGAGCCCTATCACCGGCTTACAAAATGAAGGCTACTTCTATCAATGAGTTGAGAACAATGGATAATATATCTGTCAACAAAGATACCTTGGTTGGGAAACTATTTGCTTTTGGGCTTGAAGAATTTGGACGTTCTGGAGTTGTGAATACTAAACCTTCTTTTCATGCATCTACATCTACAACCAGTAAGCAAGATTGGAAATCTTTGTATGCAAAGGACTTAGATGATATGAAGAGAGAAGATGATGAGTTTGGGCAACTTGAAGCACTATTTTCTACAAGAATACCTAAACGACTGATAGGAAGTAAGTATGAAGGAAGAACACCTTTTAAATTTTTTGCATGTAAATAGATTTGTCATTTTGCATGTAGATATCCTGAAAGGAATTCAATATTTGAAGAATGAGTTAGAAGATCATTTAAGCCTAACCCTAGATATTAGAACAAGTATAAATACAAAAAAAATAGAGAGAAATCATGCTACATAGCGGATGAGGAAGGCATTAGTGATTCAGATGATGAACCAACAAAAGACTCTACTAATGGATCTGACAATGAGAAGGAATGGATATTCCTGGCCATGAAAGAGGATGATCCAACACTCAAAGAGAATGTACCTAAAGAGAAGGCACTTGCTGCTAAAATTCAAGACAAAGATGAACGGGTAATTGACAGTAGTTGTTCACATTATATGACTGGAGATAAAGGGAAGTTTATATCTTTGTAAGAATTTGATGGTGGTCTAGTTAGAGTTGGAGATGACAAAGCATGTATGATCAAAGGAAAAGGATGTATATCATTAGATGGTAAGAACAATACTAATAATGTTTATTATGTTGAAGGTTTGAGGCATAATCTTTTGAGTGTAAGACAATTGGTAGATAAGGGATTCCAATTATAGTTCAAGAACGGAAAATCCAAAATCATTAACAGATCTAGTTTGGAGATTGCAATCGGTACAGAGACAAAAGGTAATATATTTCATTTAAACTCCGGTGAGATGACATTTTGATCACACAGATTGATGAGACTTGGCAATGGTATATATGGCTATTTCATGTGAATTTTGATTGCATTGTGAAGATTAGTTAAACTAAGGCAATTACGGATATACCTAAGATTATGAAGCCCTATAATCTGGTATGTAAAGAATATCAAATGGGTAAATAGGCCAGAACCTCTTTTAGGAGTATACAAGATAAATCAAATGATGTTCTTGATCTTACTCATACTGATTTGTGTGGCCCTGCTAGACTTAAAAGTTTTGAAGGTGATAGATATTTCATGCTAATCAATGATGAGTATTCTAGAATGATGTGGGTTACTTTTTTGAAAGAAAAATCTGAAGCATTTGAGAAGTTTAAGATCTATAAGGCTAAAGTGGAAACTGAGATAGGATTGAATATTAAATGTTTGAGGTTAGATCATGGTGGTGAATTCACATCTGGTGAGTTTACTAACTTTTGTGAGAAGCATGGCATAAGAAGACAATTTTTTGTCCCCCAGATACCTCAGAAGAATGGAGTTTTGGAAAGGAAGAGAAAAACTATCTTGGATGTTTCTAGAACAATGATGATGGAAGCTAGTCTACCTCATATCTACGGGAGAGAAGCAATGAGCTCAGCGGTTTATACATTCAACATAGTACATATCAAAGGAGAAACCAGTAAGACACCTTATGAATTATGGTTTGGCCACACACCTACAGTTACATATTTCAGAATTTTTTGTAGTAAATGTTATATCAGCAAGATGATATTTTTGGGAAATTTGATCCTAGATGTGAGGAAGGCATATTTCTTGGTTATTCTAATGAAATAAAAGCACATAGATGTTATAACAAGACATTGCAGAGAATTGTGGAGATTGGTAATGTCAAAGTAAATGAGTTGAACATAAGTCAAATCAGAGGTTATTAGAAGGAACCGGTAGCATCTTTACTGGAACAGTGTTGAACCAGTTACTCCGGCAACATCAGAGAATTCTACAGTAAGTGAAGAACATGGAAGAGGAATAGAAAGTCAGAAGACTCCTAGGTATGTGAGATTTAATCATTCATAAGATCATATCATTGGGGATAAGAGAAATGGAGTGATGACAAGAATACGACTAGAAACTAATGAGGTATGTTTAATTTCACAAGTTCAACTGGTATCAGTAATTGAGGCATGTAAAGATAAATATTGGTTAAAAGCTATGGAAGAAGAATGAGATCAGATTGAGAAAACTAATACATGGACCTTGGTTCCCCAACCTAAAAATAAAAATGTTATAGGAACTAAATGGGTTTTTAGTAATAAATTGAATGAAGATGGTCAAGTTATAAGGAATAAGGTTAGATTGGTTTGTAAAGGATATTCTCAGAAGGAAGGAATTGATTATGGAGAAACTTTTGCACTTGTAACTAGGATTGAAGTTGTAAGATTATTTATTGCCTATGATGCTTATAAAAACTAGATGGTTTATCAGATGGATGTTAAATGTGTATTTTTAAATGGAGATCTTGATAAGGAAGTTTATATTGAAAAAATTGATGGTTTTTCAGTATCAGATGATACATATATGGTTTGTAGGTTAAGGAAACCTTTATATGGATTGAAACAAGCACCTAGAGCTTGGTATGCAAGGTTGGATAAATATATTTTGAGGCTTGGTTTTACCTAGCGTAGTGATGACAGTAATTTATATTATAATTCACTGGTGATGATATACTGATTATTTAAGTATTTGTTGATGAAATTATTTTTGGAGGTGAAGATAAGTTATCCATAGAATTTTCTAAGAATATGGAGAAATAATTTGAGATGTCTATGGTTGGTGAGATGAAATTTTTCTTAGGTTTGCAGATTACTTAGACTGGAAAAGGTATTTTCATCTGTCAAACTAAATATGCTAAGGAATTGTTGAAGAAATTTGGTATGGGAGATTCTAAACCAGTAAGCACTACTATAGTTACAAGTGAGAAATTAACAATAAAAGATGTTTTAGCACTGGTAAATCCTACAAGATACAAATCTATGATTGGAGGTCTACTTTATTTGACTCAGACTAGGCCTAACATTATGAATGTTGTTTGTATTGTTTCAGGGTTTCAGAGTGATCCTAGAGAAAATCATGAGATGGCAATGAAAAGGATTTTTAGATACTTGCAAGGTACATCAGAATATAGCTTGTGGTACCCTAAGGATGATAAATTTACTTTATGTGCATATACAGATGCTGATTGGGTTGGAGATGTTGATGACTGGAAAAGTACTTTCGATGGAGCTTTCTTTCTTGGAAAAAAGTTGGTTTCATGGATCAGAAAGAAATAGTCATGTACTTATTTTTCTACTACTGAAGTTGAGTATGTTGTTGCTGCTACTAACTGTACACAAGTTTTATGGATGAAGCAAATGTTGAAGGATATAAAGGTGGATTGTGATGTACCGGTAGTTATTCACTGTGATAACTCTGCTACTATTGATATATCAAAGAATCCGATATTTCATTCCAAAACAAAGAACATATCTGTCAAGTACAACTTTCTGAAGGAGAAGGTGGAAAAAAATGAAGTTAGACTAGTCTATGTGAACACTAAAGAGAAGATTGCAGATATTTTCACTAAACCTTTGTGCAAGGAATCATTTGAGTACTTGAGAGATAGATTGGGATTTTTTGCCCCTCTGGTAGAGAATTTATTGATGTCGTTTGGCATCAATCCAACATGAATTATTAGAGATACTCTTCATTTTGGTACCGATGTGGGATGCTACTACTCATAGGGAGTAGTCATGTTTGTGATTCAGTGGTTTATGTTCTTGCTTTCATATTTTTGTTAGATTTCTAACATTGATGTCAAAAGGGGCATGATAATTATGTGAAAAATAAAAAGAAAGGGAAAAAGAAAAAGAAAGGTGGAGAGATATTGATATTCAGAGCTGTATGCGGGAGATTATTGGTTGTCTTCCATCGGGGGAGACTTGTTTGTCATTTCATGGTACCTAGATGTTTTTCACATCTAGTGTTGCCATCAATACCAAAGGGGGAGATTGTTGGCCCTCTGGTGGAATTGATTGTGTCACATTTATGTTTTGTCATTGATGTCGACACTAGTTGTTTGGATGCTTTACCGACACCTTTCTGGTCCCAGTAGGTTGAGTGGTTTCTAGTTAACTTGGATCCTGCGTGATTCGGTAGGCTCCGGTATAGTTTGGTGATGGATTTGGCTTGCTCATGATACTCATGCTCATATTTAGTCAGTTGGTTTTGATCTGATGATTGGATGCTATCCTTATTTCTTAGAAGCTTGGTTTCTGATTCTGGCAAGGGTTTCACTGATAGAACTTTTGGTGGAGATCTTCAATGAATTGCATAAGTGGTTTTGGCGCAGCTTCTGGTGGAGTTTCAGGATATTGTCGGTGATTGTGTTTGAGACGTGGTAGATGGAGATCATTGTTGAAGCATGTGGACCTATATTAGGTCCTGGTTGATCTAGGTTATGGATCGGCTTTAATGTAACATGTGGATTGGACCTATTGATGTATTTTTGGGATGTCTTATGTGTTAGATATTTTTTGTTTGGTCTAAGACCCACATGGTTTGTAATTATGTAATTGGTTTATTGTTTGTTGGCTGACCTGATTGTTTATGGTCAATGGTTTATATATATAAATGTAAGATCTCATTGTAGGTCATCATGGTTATTGTTAGAGGTCATGGTCAAGCAATGTCATGTGCAAATATTGTACTATTATTCAGGCATAGGAGTTGGTTGATCATTAGGGATCGAATTTGGTTTATGTAAGAGGATTTAGTCCTCCGATATTGATCTTAGCCAGACATGTACTTAGGCATAGGAGATGCTATCTTTTTTTGTTCAACACTTCTATGGATTGTAGTCTAGATTTATATGTAGTCAGTGAGGCTCCTTTTGTTATGAGTAATGTGCTCTAGGATATTGGCCTTCCTCTAAGTGCAACCCCCTCAATTGTAATTAACATACTTACTGCAGAAGTATTATCTGAGTGTGGGTAGGCTTCCTACCATGGTTTTTCCCTTTAGCAGGTTTTTCACATATAAATCTTGGTTTTATATGGATGGCTTTTATTGTGTGATTATTTTTTATGCTTAATTGGTTTAACTACTATTCTGGTATTAATGTTTTGGGTTTAGGTATTAAAGGGTAAATTGCTAATGGTTTTGGTAATCTATTACAACTGATTCACCCCCGCTCTTAGTTGTCTTCCAGTTAGTTGAATTGTCTAACAATATATCCCAAGATAATTACCCAATTGTCAAGCAATTCGCTTTGGGTTAATTTCTTGAAAAAGACAAAAAAAAAACTGCCCTGTAGGGGGTGACAAGGTTGTTTGAGATGATGGAGTATCGAGAATAGTGGGCTATCCAAACCAATGAAAACATCAGGGATCTTAACACATCCTCAAAAGAACATACACTGAATGTTTAGAATTAGGATGGCCATTATCTTCATGTGTGCTATGTATTCTTTTCATTAATCATAAAATATCTTGCAACAATATTTCAAAATCAAACTTAAAAATCAGTTCAAAATAAGGAGGGATCATAAGTGAAGAAAATTTTCAAATCCAACCAAGCACCTTTGGAGGTGGCTATAAATTTTTTAACTATCTTAAGTAGGATTTTCATCAAACCAATTTAGAGGAGAATCAAAACCAAGTGATCAAGAGTTTATCATCCAACTATCTCAACAACAATACCTAGCTAGGTATTCAAGTTAGTCAAATTAAGTTTCCATATCAAGAGACTTTATCCATATCATTTGACACATTTTGTCATAGGGGCCTATCAAACAAACCCTCTATTCAACTTAGTAAGCTTTAGTATTCAAAATGAAGTATTTATATCAATCATCAACATCAACACTCTTTTGATAATTTGTATGACCACTCCTCGTATTTTGAGAGGAAGAAGTCTTCATCAAAAGACTAAGTTGAAGAAGAGACAACATGTCCTAGGGCACTTATCAAGAGGAGAAATTTTCTCTACATCAACCATCAACTCTTTGCATCACATCATATTTTCTTGCGTCATATTTGATTGTATCTCCAAGGAAAATCCAATGAGCTTGATGAAGAACCTTTAAGAAGTAGGGCTTATAATCAAAAGGAAACATTTAACCAATGTCTTAAAAAAGGAGGAAAAATTAATCTCGCCTTCTTTCCAAAAATTTGTATCGCCTACAATGAAGGTCAACCTAAGCCACCAACTCCACTATGAACCCTACTAGGATAAAAGGAACTCACTACTTTAGAGGTATATTGATGCCCCTTGTCACTCTATCTCATTAAAAATAAATAAAAGTACCCACAACCAAAATCAAGTATGATTCATAGGGAGTCCAATCCTTTTGATGAATATGCACATATGGGAGAAGAGAAGATCACCGAGGAGCTCATCCAACAATGCCAAGAAAGTACCACTTTGCAAAAACTTGTGGAAAAGTTGATTGAATCAGATAAACAAAAATACCTCCTCATGCTAAATAGTAAAGGAGTCAATATTCCTAAGGATTTTGACATGGTAAATTCAAAGAAGACCAATGAAATAATCTCATGAACAAGGGAAATGACTTATACATACAATACCAAGAATCAAGAGAACCTAAGAGGAGATGACACCCAAGATCACACCCGTGAACAAAAAACACCCACAACCAAGATTATGGTAACATTAGTGAGTGAGGGGATATCAATCATCAAAGGTCCAATGAAGACAATGTTCACCTAGCTATTCTTACACAACAACTCCAAGCACTCCAACGACAAATGCAAGATATTCAACAATCCAATCTATCTCCGACTATGCCCTCTTCAACCAACCAAAAGAATCTGGTCACTGTTCAATCAAGAGTACCTCCATGTGACAATACTGAACTACACCAATCAATAATAGAACATGCATAAGAGAAATTTTCACCAAAAATCCTCAATTGCTCCTTAATTAAAGCTCTCTTCAAACATGCACCTGCTTCATCATGCTCCCCCTTCCCATGTCCTACCTAAAAAAAACAAGGTATACGCCTCTCTACATGCATTATACTCAACCAATAAAACATACGGGCATTCTTGAATGAACCCGTACATTTATTTGACTATATGAGATGTCAATCAATTGCAACATCTTTCTCATTCAAGAACTTAAAAAAAATCTTGAAATAATGTTTACATACTCAGAGGATTGTGATATTTCATAACTCATGTAAAAATGATACTCCCTGATTGTCTTCCTATCCTCTTCTATACTATCAGGATCATGTCTATATGTAATGTGAACCAAAAAACAATTTGGATTGAATTGTAGTACTAAGACTGTACTTCATTTTGTGGTTGCAATGTATACTTCTCTGCAAAATCAACCACCGATACAATAGTGCCAATGGGGAAAGAGTTCTTACACATCCTAAACTGTTGATCCAACCACTGAGACCTATGGGTGTGCCTTGCATATTTGTAGAAAATATTTTCCTTAAAATCCCAAATAAAATCAGCATCACTTACTTCTCTTGAGACTAATTTGCATCTAGAACCTTCACCTCCACTCTTCAAACTTTATTTCATTGCTTTATATATTTTTCTCAACATAATTATTTCCAAACATGTGTCCGCTTCCCTCATGAAAACATGAAGCAAACTTTGACAACCCACCACATTGTGAGCACTTCTCATTCAAACAATCATTTCTATAGAAATAGCAACCATCATCTCTAGGACATAAAAATAGATCTTGCAAGTCTCTTGATGATCTCAGAAATAGTATTGCACCACACTCCTGCAACATCTCATTAGTATGCATCATAGAATTAATATGGCATAAACGTTCATGGTACATTGAAAAATCCACATGGTACTTGCAACAAGAATTATTGCGAATTTTAAGTGGTACACAATAAAATAGATTCAAATATTCAAAGGCCCTTTTTTATATTTGCAAAGCTGGATGCACTTCAAAAAAAAATTTGTACAACATTGTTTGGCTTCATTCCAAGAAATGTTTGAGATGCGGTGTGGGGTCTCGATTGCTAATTCTTAATTTCAAAATATCCTTTACATTGGGTGATACTCTAGAATTAGAGTGCCAAAATTGTTGAATTTCCTTCTTCACATTGTAAGTCAACTTTCTATCTACATGTGGAAGCCTCCAACCAAAAGCCCATGTATCATGTTGAAGTGGATCATCAAGTCTTTGTCTTCATGCAAGTGCTCTATCCAAAGTTTTATGGTTTATGTTTAAATCAATACAAGTTTGTCTCATTTGACGAACCTTCCTAAATTGATGGCTTACTAAGGAGGTTGTAAGCATTCTTCATGTGGATCTCTTATCTCTTTCCTTTGTATTCTTTTCAATAGAATTGAGAGAATTAGATAGATTTTTGACAACAATAAAATTTCTCTCCATCTTCTTGTACTTAAGAATATTCAATTTGTTTAGAAATGGTCTCATCTTTATCATATTTAGCAATTGAACAAAACGTTGGCATTGCTCGATCAATGTCTTATTGCTAAAATTTTGGTTGAAAAGTTGTGTAGCCCACAATCGAACGGTTCTTGTTGACCTCTCGCCTTCAATATTTGCAATAATGTTCTCATGAATTTCAAGTAACCATTTTGGGGATCTTGAAGCTCTTGAATTTGGAATTTATGTTCAATCAATGAGAGGGTCTTCATTTATGAAGTAATTAGGTGTTACATATTGTTCACTTGGTTGAGCAATTCCACCTTCAATGTTAAAGTTTTCCACATTTTCACCTCCAATATCAAAATTTTCGACATGTTCACATCCCATGTCAAAATTTCCTACATTTTCACCTCCAATGTCAAAAAATTTCATATTTACACCAAAATTATGGACACCTTCGTTGTCAACTCCCAAATTTTCACTTTCCATTCTCACATTTTCATTCGTAAATTCAACACCATGTCGAGAATTTTCATTATCAGTTTCAACATTTTCAACATGTTCAACATTTTCACTTTCAAAATCTACATTTTCATTTTGAATAATTTGCTCAACATTTTCAAATTTAATTTCCTCTTCACTTTAATTAATCCTGTTGCCACCTTTTTTTATTGATGCCACATTAATGGCATTTGCAGAAATTGGATATCTAATATAATCAAATATCCAATTTGAGAACTCATATTTTAGAGAGAGAGACAAATTAGGGGAGGGGGAGAGAGAGATTAGGGGAGATAGAGAGAGATTAAGGGAGATCGGGAGAGAGATATTAGGGAGAGAGAGAGAGAGGGGGGAGAGAGAGAAAGCTTAGGGGAGAGGGGGAGAGAGAGATTATGGGAGAGAGGGGTGATTGGGTAGAGGGAGAGAGAGATTAGGGTACATAGAGAGAGAGAGATTAAGGGAGAGGGAGAGAGAGATCAGGGGAAAGGGGGAGAGAGAGAAAGATTAGGGGAGAGGGGGAGAGAGATATTAGAGGAGAGGGAGAGAGAGGGAGACAAGGGGAGAGGGAGAGAGATATTAGGGGAGAGGGGTCATATGACCCCTTAGAACACAGTGTCACAAGGGGTCATATTATATCCTCAGGGGTCATATGGTGTCTGAAGGGGTCATATGACACAATGCGACCCCTTAGGACAAAATATGACTCATAACGCCATGATTTGGTGTCCTAAGGGGTCATAGTACATAATATGACCCCTTTGGACACCATAGGTCCCATAATGACTCAATATGGTGTCATAAGTGGTCATATGTTGTCCTTAGGGGTCATATGGTATTCCTTGACCCTTTAGGACACCATATGACCCTTGCCAACACCATATGGTGTTATAAGGGGTCATATGTTGTGCTAAGAGGTCATATGGTGTCTTAAGGGGACATATGACATAATATGACCCTTTAGGACACAATATGACCCATAACAAGACAATTTGGTCTTGTAAGGGGTCATATGTTGTATTAAGAGGACATAGGACCCAATATGACTTCGTAGGATAGAATATGACCCATAATGACACTGTATAGTATCATAAAGAGTCATATTGTGTCCTAAGGGGTTGTATGGTGTCTTAAGGGGTCATATGACACAATATGACCCCTTACAACATAATATGACCAATAATAACACAATTTTGTATTGTAAGGGGTCATATGGTGTCCTAAGGGGTCATATGACCCAATATGACTCCGTAAGACAGAATATGACACATAACGACACCGTATAGTATCGTTAAGGGTCATATTATGTCCTAAGGGGCCATATGGTGTCTTAAGGGGTCAATATGACACAATATGACCCCTTAGGACATAATATGACCCATAACGACAAAATTTGGTGTCATAAGGGGTCATATGGAGTCCTAAGGGATCATAGGACACAATATGACCCCTTAGGACACCATAGGACCCATAGTGACCCAATATGGAGTTATAAGTGGTCATATGTTGTCCTTAGGGGTCATATGGTATCCCTTGACCCCTTAGGACACCATATGACCCCTATCGACATCATATGGTGTTATAAGGGATGATATTGTGTCTTAAGGGGTCATATCATGTCTTAAGGGGTCATATGACACAATATGAGCCCTTAGGACACAATATGACCCATAAAAACACAATTTGGTGTCGTAAGGGGTCATATGTTGTCTCAAGAGGAGATATGGCCCAATATGACTACGTAGGACATCATATGACCCATAACGACACTGTATAGTATTGTAAAGGGTCATATTGTGTCCTAAGGGGTCATATGGTGTCTTAAGGGGTCATATGACAATATGACCCCTTAGGACATAATATGACCAATAACCACATAATTTAGTATCATAAAGGGTCATATAGTGTCCTAAGGGGTCATAAGACATAATATGACTTCTTAGGACACCATAGGAGCCATAACGACCCAATATGGTATCATAAGGGGTCATATTTTATCCTTAGGGGTTATATGGTATCACATGACCCCTTACAAAACCATATGGTGTCATAATGGGTGATAGTGTGTTGTAAGGTGGCAAGATAAACCATTATTATAATATAAAAAGTAGTACCAACACTGCTTACAAAAATTTGACACCTAAGGGGTCATATGGTGTCCTAAGGTGTTATAGGACACAATATGACCCCTTCCCCCTCCCTCTCTCTATCCCTCTCTCTATCTTATCCCTCCCTCTCTCTCTCCCCCTCTGTCCCTCTCCATCCCTCTCCCCTAATCTCTCTCCCTCCCCTGCTCTCTCTCTCCCCATCCCTCCCTCTCCCTCTCCCTCTCCCTCCCTCTCTCTCTCCCTCTCCCTCCCTCTCTCTCTCTCTCTCTCTCTCTCTCTCTCTCTCTCTCTCTCTCTCTCTCTCTCTCTCTCTCTCCTTCCCTTCCCCCTATCTCTCCCCTCTCTCTCCCCCTCCCCCCTCTTTCTCTCTACCCTAATCTATCTATCTCTCTCTCCCTTCCCCCTCCCCATCTCTCTCTCCCTCTCTCTCCCTCTCCCCTAATCTCTTTATCTCTCTATCTCTCTCTCCCTTCCCCCTCTCTCTCTCCCCCCCTCTCTCTCTCCCCCTCTCCCTCTCCCTAAGATCATATACTAATATATTTATAAATTAATTTATTGTATATTAATATATTAATAAACAATAGATTGATTATGCACAAATTTAGTTATTTAATTTACTTATTAAAATCAGATATCCATTTTTTGTTGTACAAATTTCAAATTTGAAATTCTGGCTTGGGTTTTCTTTGGGATTTGTCTAGGACGTAACAATCCTGGAAAGTCAACTAAAAAACATGTTTTTCTATATTCCTTGATATTCTAGAATTTACATTGGTGGATCATAACATTTTTTATAGCCAAAACTGGTAAAACAAAAAGTGATTTTTAAGGATGTTCTCAACTTTCCAAAAATATAAGGCTTCTCTTATTTCAATTTTAATAAATAATTATTATTTAATTTTAACAAAAGTCTTGATTGATAGACTGATTGAAAAACACTCATAACTTTCAAATGATATAGCATTTTTTGAATCTGAAACATGCATCACATCCTATGATTCATCTACTATAGGGAACAATTAAAAAAAATTGAATTTTATAAGGTTTTGACCAAGTTAAGCTGGTCAGACGTAGGAGATTCTAAAGTTCTGAAAAGCTATAGTAAAAAAATCATAAATAATTACTTACTTAATAAAAAATTATTAAAAAATATGTCACATCTAGACATGAGTCTAATACCTATATTATAAATCTTATAAAAAATATTATGATTTGATTGTGTTTAGGGTGGTTAGACATACGCCTACTTCTTATCTTTTTCCTAATTTTTTTTTTTAATCGGTAATAAGCCAAAGCAAATAGGATGTACATACCCTACCCCCTATGGGATTTGAACTTGCGACTCCTCTTTCAAGAGCACAAGTTCTCCATCACTATGCCAACTTAGGTTGTACAATCATTTTCCTAAAATTTTAGTACCACTGCATTGAAATTTAAAATTTTCATCAAATAGGATTTAAAAAAAAAAAAAAACTTTTAGCTTAGAAACTAAATTCAATTTTCTACATATTATCTTGTTACATATTTTTAAAATAATGTTCATAACTTATTCAAATTTTCTTGTCAAGTTGCATAACTCTGATTTTATGAAATTTCATTGCCACTTAAGGGCCTATTTTGGCACACCATGATCCTGCACATACCCTCCTCTGACTGCATCACCTGCTTCCTCTACAGAGGCATGCTTGTTCAACTCATTGAAGGATATCTCAGCACTATCTACGATGTTCATCTATTATTTGACTATTACATCTTTTGAGCTTCTAGACATGGATATTCAAGTTGCCTCTTCCTAGCTCCAGTTGTCAGTGCAGTGCCTAGTATTGCCCTTTTAGTTGTTCCTCTGCAAGCTCATCCTGCCTCCCCATGTGATCTAGATTGGGAGGACAATCATCTACTAAGGAATAAATATTAACCATTTGGTGGAATTGATTATGTGTTCCATTGATGTTTTGTCATTGATGTCAACACTACCTGATTGGATCCTTTACCGACACCCTTATGGTCCCACTAGGTTAAGTTGTTTCTAGTTAACCTGGATTCAACATGATCTGGTAGGCTCCAGTATAATCTGATGATGGAATTTATTTGGTCATGGTACATATACTTATATTTGATCAATTGTCTTTGGTCTCGATATTGGATACTATCCTATTTTCTTAGAAGATTGGTTTCTGGTTCCAGTGATGGTTTCACCGGCTGAGATTTTGATGGATATCTTTGATGAATTGCATAAGTGATAAATACTAAGAGCGGGGGTGAATTAGTATACACAAAAACTTTATCAAACACTTAAGCAATTTTACTATAGACCGATATAGCCCTTTAAATAGTAAACTGGTTAATACAAAACAAGCCAAACATAAAATAAAGCATTCACCCACAATAACCAAATCACCATAACATAAGATATTTTGACGTGGAAACCCAAATGGGAACAATTATGGTGAGTAAACCTCACAAGTCTACTATCTGCAAAATACCAACCAAACCGATTAAGGTCAGACCAGTTAAGGCCTTACAATGTTCTTCATCAGAACAGATCCTATTAGGAGTCCATATCTCTGTTAGGAGATAAAGCCTGTTAAATACTACCCTGTTAAAGGATTTGAGATCCACAATTGTGAACCACCTTGTTAGAGGATTTAGAACAGGCTTGACTGAGCCTACCCGGTTAAGGGTTTCTGACTTGTCGAAGAGATTAGTAATCAACAAGTAAGTGATTTAAAAAGTAGCACAAAATGATTAGTTAGATCCTTGATAGCTCACTCCATTAATGCATTGCAACATTACTTCAGTCTTCTGTCCTTCGCACATTCAATCTCTATCACAAGATACCTTCTTGCAAAGACCTAATATTCAAGCACAACACTTCACACACATACATACAAAACCCTAGGCATGATGTCCTCATTTATAAATCTGATTTCATGTCTGTCCAATGAGATTAGACTACAGTTTCCTAGGTATAGTGCATATAGACACAATTTGTAACACGACATAGAATCACCACATCAGTGTGGGTGGATGATAACTTATCACACTTTACAAGTTTTTTGGTTAACAAAACACAGTCTATCGATTACCGGTTTACAAACAAAGACTAGTAAACTGGAACATTGTGTTTCAATCTTAAAAAGATTGGCTACCACTTGGGGTCCTTGTACCGCTTGAAGCTTTTGTACCACTTGAGGTCCTTGGTCATGCTTTGACTAGTAAGCTCCTTTTGCAAAACACTGATAGTCTTCTACAAACAAATACTATACATACAATGACATATAATACTGGTTTAAACAATACATCACATAGTGCCAGTTGAGAATAACTCATATAACAAATAAGTGTATGTGCATCAATGACAATCACAACTAAACACAAAACATCATCAAAATTCCAGCAATCTCCCCCTTTGGCATTGATGGAAACACTTAGGAAAATTTGACATCTAAGTGCTTACAAAACAAAAATGATGCCATAACCAAAATTACTCCCTCTAAGCATATACACTACTCCCTTTGCCAAAATTACAAGCATGTACTACTTCAAAACCTCTCCCCATAAATTTTTAATACAATATCACTCCCCCTTTGCCAACAATGACAAAGTAATGCAAACATGCCAAAATCATATTACATAACAAGAAAGCAAAATATATGTTTATGACAATAATGAGTAAAACTTTTCAAAAATGAATTTAAAGTTTTTTAGAAATTCCTTCATGTTTGTAGACCATGTATCTAGGAGTGAGGCAACAATTTCAGTCTAAGTCTTCATCTAGAATGCTAACTCCTCCATGGCATCAATAGTTCTCAATTCTTGAGTGACAATAATGGCGTCCATGTTCGAAAAGCACTTCTGAAGAATCTGCAACTTAGGTAATGAAAGCAACTGAAGTTTTTGCAATTCTTGAGACTGCTTGCATATCTCTCAATCAATCATGTCAATATGTTGCCAGTGAGTTTGTACAGTCTGCCCATACACTATGAAGGAATCATATGGCACTTTGAAGTTTTCTATATACTACTTTAACTCTCATTGGAGTTGACCCTTCTTCTTCAGAGCATCATCACATAATAGATCAGGCTGGCAGATTTTGCTCAAAAGTTTTTGTCCTTCAGCCATTGCCAAATTGATATCATGTCTCTGATGGATCAACATGGCTCTATCTTTATTAAATTTCTTCACCAATGCAACTTTTAGTTCCTTTGCATGCTTTTTCTTTGTAGTAGCCTGGGCAACATCTTCCAATGATTGTACTTGATCACCCACTATTGTGCATAGAAATTTCAACTGGGCCAGTGAGGAATCGGTACTGGAAAGATTAGTATCGGGGACTAAGGTTGAAAGAGTGTCAACAAAAAGTTGAATAACATATTTTTATTTCTTCCTTTTTAGTTCCTCCATTATTTCTTGAGCAAGTTGAATACTTCTCAGGAGCTCATTTTCATCTACCGATTTAGTGAGACACGCAAGAGTCAATTCACTATGACCGGTGGGATCAACCTGTTTGGCTTGAGCTTGATCTCTGGTTGCCTTGGGAGTCTGTCCACCTTCCTTTTCTTTGATATCCTCTTGTCTCTTCTTTTCCTACTCTTCTTTCTCCTTAGCCTCCTTGTTGGCCTTCTCTTTTTCCTCTTTCTCCTTCTCTAGTTTCTCCTTCTCTACCTTCTCCTTCTCCACATTCTCCTTCTCTACTTTCTCTTTCTCTACTTTTTCCTTCTCCACTTTCTCCTTCTCTGCTTTCTCCTTCTCCTCTTTTTCCTTCTCCATTTTCTCCTTCTCCACTCTCTTTTTCCACTTTCTCCTTCTCCATTTTCTCCTTCTCTGCTTTCTCTTTTTTCGCTTTCTCTTTTTCCACTTTCACCTTCTCCACTTTCTCCTTATTGAATTTCTCCTTCTCAGCTACCTCCAATTTAGTACCTATAGCATCTAATGCATCCACATTAATAGGATCATTTTGATCAGTTATTCTTTCTCCCTTATCATTGAAGGTTTCATCTAGTTTAGATTTTGATAGGTCAAGCTCTTGCTAGGCCTGACAATTTTCTTCAGATACCTTCTGCATCTTGATAGCAGCTTTGGCCTATAGATGAGTGTCTTTTTCTACTTTAGATATTTTACCTCCAAGTAACTAAATTCTTCTCTTTCTAATGAAAAACATGCCTTTGTACCAATCAAGAAGCTCATATAATTCAAAATTGGAAGCATCTAGGAAATATTGAGCAAACATTTGCTCCCTAATTGTTTGCTCTTTTTCAATGACAATGCACCATTTATTATCCAAAGAATTATACAAAGAATTAGAAATAATAGGTTTGATATCAATCAGAGACCAATCATTATCACATAAATACTTGATGATTTCTCGCTCTACCTCCTTCTTTTTAGTATCATTAAGATCATCAAAATAATATTTAAATCATCAAGAATCTTCCTTCTAATATTCTTCACAATCCTTTGAAAATGTGTCATAGGTTTGTAAGAAGGAACACGTATATTTACTAGTGCAAAGGTTGCAAGAACATTACCGGTTGGCTTGATCTTCTTACTCGATTGCCTCACCTTCTTTATTTCATCTTCCAATTTAGTGTCTACTGAATCCCGTGCTTCATTCTTGGTTTTCCTCTTCCTCTCAAATACCTTTGGCAGAATAGCCTCCAGTTTCTTCTTGGCGGGTGACCTCTTGGTCACTTTAGGACTGACAGCAGATGTAACTGACTTTCATCTTCTTCTTCTTCAGTACTCCTTGGTAGGATTAACCCTCTTAGAGTAGGTACCGGTCCTCTTCTTCTTTGGATCAAGCGGTGAAGCAAGTAGGGTAGAGGCATACCCAATGAGTATATCGTTCACCACTTCATAGCCCATAGGCTCAACTTCATCTTCTCTTGGCTCAATAGCTTCCATTATGAAATGATCCACTTTGATCGTGAAACATATATCATCTTCATACTTCCTAACTAGGTCACCTAATATCCTTGTTCTCTGGTTCATCTTCAATCTGAACTCATCAAAATATTTGTTCAGAATCTCTAGATAGGTAGATCCCAGTGCTTGCAAACTCTCCTTGATTTTTCTAGTAGCCAGTAGCTCACTTGACCATTGAACATCACCAACTCTCAGAAAATACCCTTGAAAGTATAAAAACAACCCGACAAGTAGTTGACTGAATTTGAACCTTAGTGTCTTGTCTTCTTTAATGGATTTCAAATTATCCATAAGTTTTTTTTGCATATAGGTACTTGAGTCATATCTTGCATTATCCTTGATCATCCGATAAGCAGCATTTACTGCAATGATAGGGACATAGTTCATTCTGCTAGTATATAATACTCTATACCTGATCACCATGCACACATACTTCACCAAGTCATCTCTTATGGTGTTGATAGTCATTTCCCTCTTGTCGCTCACAGAATCGGTGAGCTTTGTCACTTTGGCTTCTGTGATCTTACAAAGAACAAAGACTTCTCCAATATTGCAAAAATTGGTCATGACATGGATTGCCTTTGGTGTGATATCATGGGTTCTCTCAAGATACATCTTGTCACCATGAACCCTACTAAGAATAATTCTTATATGATCTTCTGTGAATTCCTCAAGAAAATATACTGCATTATGGAATTTCTTCTTCTCAATCATGTTGTACTCTAGTTTAATCTTCTTATCTTTTCCACAAAACAAACTCAACTAGGAATGAATCACTAAAGACCCTAGGTCTTCCAGTTTGCAATCAATGTAACTAGAAACATCCCCTTCGACAATGACTCTAGTGGGAATTTGAGATAGGGCATTTTATTTCACCTTCTTCCTAAGATATTTGGATGACTCCTTATGTGCAAAAGAACTAGAAGAGACTTTGGATGTAGAAGCCATGTCTAAATAATTTTGAATGATAAGAGTGATTCGACGAAAAATACATTTTTACTCCGAACTAGGGTTCGCCAATGTCGAGCACAACACACTTCTCCAAAAGATTTCTTTACCACTCTGACCTCTACTCTGGATAACTCAAAATGTTTGTTGGGTCTTGCACAAGATTTCTTTTTGGATTTCTTTGAATGCAAGATTGATCGCTTTTTTCTCTTCTCAAGTTAGAAAAATGCTTCTTCAAAAATAGGTAAGTAAAAATGACTACAAAAATAGCCTTTATACATGCTCCTACCTACCATAATAAATGCATCACCATTAGGAAACAAAACCTAATTTTACCTTTTATCACTTTATTTGTTCTGTCGGTCGACAGGTAACCAATACCGATAAAAGCACTTTACCAATATACTTTGGGGGTTCAAAACATTGTTACCGATATGTTCCCCCTTAAGATTTTCAAAGCTCAATTTTCTGATTCAGGGGTCTCCACACTGGGTGTGGAAACTAGTGCATCTTGTGGCTTCTCTTCATATTTATTTTTCCAAATTTTATCCATATCGGCCTTAAAGGTTTCTAAATCAACCTTTCCTTTACCTTCTGGGTCGACGAATTTGTCTTTTGATGGATTTTGTCTTAGTCTGCATGCTCTGGCAAGATGTCCTAGTTTATGACAATGATAGTGTACCATACCATGTGCTCTCCATCATCCGGTGTTCACCTTTCCATTCTTTCTCCTACATGTTGCAGCAGTGTGACCGCTACCATGATAGATCACATAGGTTGCTCTCCAACTATTTGTCACTCCATAACCATTTGACCTATGGTCATAGGTTCTGTACCAGTTTGGGCTCCTGTTCATAAGAGGTTCTTGGACAACTCCTTTTGATCTCGATGTATAGCCTCTGGAGTTGGTCATAACCGATCTGTAACCAAAGAATCAATGCCAAACTTGTTTCATGCATAACAATGACCATTAAATCTACCAGTTCTAGCCTTGTGGTCATACACATTGTTTTGCATCTAGGGGAAATTATTATAAGTCTTTCTCCTACATACATTAGCAGTATGTCTTTCCTTATGACAGTTAAAGCATACAGGTTTGAACTTTGTCTTACCTTTTCTTTTGCTTCTTTTCTTAGATACCAGTTGCTCTTTTGGTGCATCAATCTTGGTTCTAGAGGATTCACCTTCCTCACATGCACAGGCACCAAGTACAGTGGTATTCTTTGATGGCTTCATTGATTCCAGCTTTTGGTACAACTTTGTAGCACTCTGGTTGAACTTTGCAAGTATCTCCTTTGTCTCAGCAAGTTCTTTGGAAAGAGCTTCATTGGTCTTCATTAGGGTTTCATTCTAAGAAATGGCTGCATTGAGTTATGCTTGCATTTATTTTTTCTCTTCCTTACCCTCTTGCAGATAAGTAGTAATGGTACCAATTTCTTGTTTCAACTTAAAGATCCTGTGCTCCTTGTCCTTCACTATATCTTCAGCTTTTCTTCGGTTTTCTAGTTCCCAACTAATCCTAATGGTCAATCCTTCCAACTCCCTCCTTAGATTAGTTTTGGACTCATTCAATTTATCCACTTCTTCAACTAGGGAATCCATGTCTTCTTCATCAGAAGAGTGATGAATAATGATGAACAACAAATACCCCAGCCAATACTGAGAGGGGGGGTGAATTAGTACAGATAAAAACTCACTTAACAACTTGTCTAGCTAAAGCAAAACTGATTGATTATCACCATTACTGAACTTAACCATGGTGATACTAGTTAAACATAGTAAGACACCAAACACCATAAACTAATAGATCTGAATACTTCAAATATGATCAATTATGCAACATCAACTTCAGCCATAAACATATGCATATGGTATACAGAAAAATACCATAACCTGTTAACCTTGCATGCATAATTCTTCAACCAAATACTTCATAAACATCACATGAAAAATGCATAACACATAACACACAAATTTTTCATGTGGAAACCCAAATGGGAAAAACCACGATGGGGATGAATACCCACAAGCTTGTTTTTAACTCTTTTGACAGTCGCCCTATTAGGAGCCTAGTCCGATTAAAGACTTTACAATAAGGTTCTATTAGGAACCGATCCTGTTAGAGATCACTCGGTTAAGGGATGGCTATATACCTTGTTAAAGGTTGAAACCCTATAAAAGGTTACCTTGCTAGAGGATTTAAAGAACTCAATGATCTTGAGTTACTTGGCTACAGGTTTTACAATAAGCTTGTTAAAGCTACTTGGTAAATGGATTTTTGATCTGTTGAAATGATTAGAAGACAATAGGTAAAAACTCTGATATGATAACAACACTATATGCCAAGGCAGATCCTTTTCATATCCTCTACTCTGCAAACACACTCTGTAGTTTCCCTCTTACTGGTCTGGCAAGTATCAAGTATCTCTTCACTCAGATACATACACACACAAAATTTGCCAACAAATTTTTAATATAGACATCATCAAGCTTATAGGTAACAGATAGGTCGGTAGCATAAATCGTAAACCCTAAAATTCTTAGGTTCACAACACAGGTGGTCCAATCCAGACCGTCAAAACATATTGCATAGAGCATTACAATTTCAAATAGATCACAAGACAATTTTCATCATTCATTCATCACCACTCATAGGAATCAGTAACCCATCATGCTTTCTTCTTATGCCGCTAAGAAGAATGATCATTCTTGAGGTAGACTTCAAACGTGATCGATCTTCTTATACCTCAATCCTTCATGTGCACAGAGTTGATGTGGCACCTCAATCACAGAGTATCATCAGTTCATCAGAGAAGCTAGATCATCAAACCGATAACCATAGAGCTGAGACTACCAATCGGTAATCATACTTAGTGAAACCCCGACACCAGTTCAATGAATCTCCTCATACCTCTTCATACCATTTCACCAACTTCTTCAATCTGCATACCGGTTAACTTACACTTATTGACATCAATGACAACATACATTATCATCATGTCAACATACCAGTTCATCATATGCCAAGGATATCCAACAAAGAGTTGTTTTCACTAATCTCCAGCATTTTCTCAACAAGTTCTCTTCTTTTGGATAAAGAGGCTTTATACTTGACCTTAAGTTCATCATAGGCTTTCTTAGATTTAGCCAGACGATGAGTGAGTTCCCTCATGCTATATTCCCCCATATCTTCTTTCAAGTGGTTAGACTTAAAGAAAGGTTGGCTTTGATACCAATTGATGAATACTAAGAGGAGGGGTGAATTAGTATACACAAAAAATTTAACAAACACTTAAGCAATTTTACTATAGACCGGTATAGCCCTTTAAACAGTAAACCTATTAATACACAAACAAGCCAAATAGAAAATAAAGAATTCACCCACAATAATACAATCACCATAACAGAAGATATTTTTATGTGGAAACCCAAATGGGAAAAATCACGGTCAGTAAATCTCACAAGTCTACTATCTACAGAATAGAAACCAGACTAGTTAAGGTCAGATCAGTTAAGGCCTTACAATGTTCTTCACCAAAATAGATCCTATTAGGAATCTAGATCTCTGTTAGGAGATAACTCTTGTTCAAGACTACCCTGTTAAAGGATTTCAGATCCACAACTGTGAACCACCTTGTTAGAGGATTTAGAACATGCTTGACTGAGCCTACCTAGTTAAGGGTTTTTGACTTGTCAAAGAGATTAGTAATCAACAAGTAAGTGATCTAGGAAGTAGCACAAAATGCTTAGTTAGATCCTTCATAGCTCACTCTATTAATGCATTGCAGCATTACTTCAAACTTCTGTCCTTCGTACATTAAATCTCTATCGCAAGATACCTTCTTGCAAAGACCTAATCTTCTTGCGCAACACTTCACACACATACATACAAAACCCTAGACATGATGTCCTCATATAAGAATCTGATTTAATGTCTGTCCAATGAGATTAGACTATAATTTCCTAGGTACAGTGCATATAGGCACAATTTGTAACACGACGCAGAATCACCGCATCGGTGTTAGTGGATGATAACTCATCACACTTTACAAGTTTTTCGGTTAACAAAACATAATATATCGATTACCAGTTTACAAACAAAGACTGGTAAACTAGAACATAGTGTTTCAATCTAAAAAAGATTGGCTGCTGCTTGGGGTCCTCATACTGCTTCAAGTCTTTGTACCGCTTGAGGTCCTTAGTCATGCTTTGACCAGTAAGCTCCTTCTGCTAAACATCGATAGTCTTCTACAAACAAAGACTATACATACTGTATACACCTAAAAATGGTCTGAAGATCATTAATTGAATAAGTAATTATCTCAATTAATCTCCCTCCCTAATTTAATTGAATTTGTCAACAATTTGATTAAATTCCCCCTTTCATCTACTTATTAATAAATCTAAGGATTTATTTAATAAGTTCATTACATCCTCCTTGATTAATTAATTCCCTCCATCAAAATCATTTCTTCTAATCTCTAATTAATTTAAAAAAATCAAATTCATGAGTTGTTGAGATTAATTAGCCTTTTCCTATTATTTGAATTTTTAAATTCAAATTCTCCTAACTTCTATCACTCCTAAGCCTAACCATTCCTAAACCAAACCCATTCTACCTACCCCCATGTCCCCTTTCATCCAACCTCTTCTAGAAGCTTTGTGACACTTGTCACTAAGTGTTCCCTTTCATCCAAATCCCTTCTAGAAGCCTCTTGACACTTGTCACCATAGAGATGATAGATGTTCCCTTTAATCCAACCCCTTTGCCATCCTCCAATTTAACCTTTGATTCCTGCCACCTCACCCCTAGCCTTGAAAAACCTATAAATAGATCTCATTTTTGAGCAACATGGATCCCATCTCATTCTTATTTTATGCATTGTTACTATAGGCATCTAGCTTCTAGTTTATCATTTTTAGCAATGTTATCATGCCCAATTTTAGCTTAATTGCATCTTAATCTTAGTTCATTTTCTAGATCAATCATGAACTCATATAGCTTAATCATGATATTCTTGTTAGATCATGCATTTTCATCATTCAAATCCTCCATCTACATGTAGTCAAGTCATTAGAATATGCATAATCAGATCTGAGAGCATTTTTCATACTCATATTTACTAGGAGGCAATAAGTTGACTAGCTATGGTCTTGTCATTCATTGTGTCAATTTACTAACCATTGCTTGTAATGATTTATTGAGTGCATTGTGGTTGTAGGTACAGGTACACTTCACAGAGCCAGTGACTTGACTACACTTAGATGGAGGATTTGAATGATGAAAATTCATGATCTAGCAAGAATAGCATGATTAAGCTATATGAGTTCATCATTGATCTAGAAAATGAACTAAGATTAAGATGCAATTAAGCTAAAATTGAGCATGATAACATTGCTAAAAATGATTAACTAGAAGCTAGATGCCTATAGTAACAATGCATAATATGAGAATGAGATGGGATCCATATTTCTCAAAATGAGGTCTATTTATGGGATTGGAATCAACGGTCAAGATTGATCTGAAGATATCAATGGTTAAATTGGAGGAGGATGACAAAGGGGGTTGGATTAAAGGGAACATTTGTCATCTCTATGGTGACAAGTTTCAAGAGGCTTCTAGAAGGGTTTGGATGAAAGGGAACACTTAGTGACAAGTGTCACAAAGGTTCTAAAAGAGGTTGGATGAAAGGGGACATGTGGGTAGGTAGAATGGGTTAGATTTAGGAATGGTTAGGTTTAGGAGTGGTAGAAGTTAGGATAATTTGAATTTAAAAAGTCAAATAATAGGAAAAGGCTAATTAATCTCAATAACTCATGTATTTGTTTTAATTAATTAGTGGATTAGAAGAAATGATTTTGATGGGGGGAATTAATTAATTTGAATTAATTAATTAAAGGGGTGAAATGAACCTATTAAGTAAATCCTTAGATTTATTAATAAGTAGATAAAAGTGGAGATTTAATCAAATTGCTTATGAATTCAATGAAATTGGGGAGGGGGATTAATTAAATAATTGCTTATTTAATTAATTATCTTCATACCATTTTTAGGTGTATATATTTTTCATTAAATAAGCAATTATTTAATTAATCCCCCTCCCCAATTTAATTGAATTCATAGGCAATTTGATTAAATCTCCACTTTCATCTACTTATTAATAAATCTAAGGATTTATTTAATAGGTTCATTTCATCCCCTTTGATTAATTAATGCAAATTAATTAATTCCCTCCATCCAAAATCATTTCTTCTGATCCCCTAATTAATTAAAACAAATCAAATTCATGAGTTGTTGAAATTAATTATCCTTTTCTCATTATTTGAACTTTTTAAATTCAAATTCTCCTAACTTCTACCACTCCTAAACCTAACCATTCCTAAACCTAACCCATTCTACCTACCCACATGTGCCCTTTCATTCAACCTCTTCTAGAAGCTTTGTGACACTTGTCACTAAGTGTTTCCTTTCATCCTACACCTTCTATAAGCCTCTT
The DNA here is from genome assembly GCF_030272615.1 of Cryptomeria japonica. NCBI lineage: Eukaryota > Viridiplantae > Streptophyta > Pinopsida > Cupressales > Cupressaceae > Cryptomeria > Cryptomeria japonica. The sequence continues at coordinate 168,760,615 of NC_081415.1, forward strand.
GACACTTATCACCATAGAGATGACAAATGTTCCCTTTAATCCAAACCCCTTTGCCATCCTCCTCCAATTTAACCATTGATATCTTCAGATCAATCTTGACCATTGATTCCTGCCACCTCACCCGTAGCCTTGGAAATCCTATAAATAGACCTCATTTTGAGCAATATGGATCCCATCTCATTCTCATCTTATGCATTGTTACTATAGGAATCTAGCTTCTAGTTTATCATTTTTAGCAATGTTATCATGCTCAATTTTAGCTTAATTGCATCTTAATCTTAGTTCATTTTCTAGATCAATCATGAACTCATATAGCTTAATCATGCTATTCTTGCTAGATCATGAATTTTCATCATTCAAATCCTTCATCTAAGTGTAGTCAAGTCACTGGAATATGCATAATCAGATTTGAGAGCATTTTTCATACTCGCATTTACTAGGAGGCAATAAGTCAATTAGCTATGGTTTTACATTTCCTTGATTAAATATTCTAACCATGCATGTAATGAGTTATTGAGTGCATTTTTGTTGCAGGTATAGGTACACTTCAAAGAGAATGACATTTTGGCACCCACCGTGGGGCCGGAATCATCACTTTTGGCCTCTTAATCTTCAACAAACTTCATCTCTGTCTGGCTCTAGTTCACAAATTTGTACGAGTTGCCTTTTTAGCTCATACGAACTTCCTTTTAGCCTAGGATGACACCTCAGCCTAACTCGTACTAGGTATAATTTTGTGTCGTATGAGGTTCTATGATGCAAATTCTTTATTCGTACTATGTCTAAAGTTGTGTTGTATGAGGCTATTTCTTGCAAATTCTTTACTCGTACTAAGCATAATTCCGCATCGTATGAGTTGGTTTTGGCTTGTGTTAGAGATCTAAATATTTGTCGTACTATCTGATAAACCATGTCGTACGAGTTTCTGCATCTGTGATTTTTGATAAACTACAAGTTAGGGTTTTCTTATTCTAATCTGAGATTTTCTAACACTAACCCTGACTGGTTTATGAAATTTTGGTAGCCTAACTCTTTTCTGCAAGACGATTTAAGAAGATATGCTTGTCAAAGACATAATTCAAAAACAATCAATGACTACTAATGGATCTATTTTGCAGGTTGCCTATGAATCCAACTAAACTTTGTGTATTCATTAAAGTTTTCTAGGCACACTTCAATTTTGCTAAAGGTAATGAACAATCATGTATTTCATGTCTTTGATGATAGGTGAGTATGCTCTCACCTTTCTTAGGTGATCATAAAGCTAGACTCATCTTTTTTCTTTCATTAGTGCATTTCTTTAGCAGGCCTGCCCTCCCGAGGAGTAATAACTCTTATCCATTAAGGTTGGTGAGAGGGGAATGACCTAAGTGGGAACGGCTAATGCCAAGTAATCCAACCCACTATAAAATAAATGTGTTTTTGATGAAAATCAAAGAAATGATAGTTCTCAGGAATATGTCTCCTCCATACCTTCGGGTATATCAAACCTTGGTTTTTAAGGCTGGGAGACATCTTAATTGAGTTTATACCTCGACACGCCAAATGGATCCCTTACTAGTGCTAGTTAAAATAGAAGCTACCAATTCACCTCCGAAAGGATGATAATCTTTGTGAAAGAGAGATAGTAACTCTCCTAAGACACTTGCCATATCGTGCCCCCATTAGCATTTGGAGTCAAATAATATGACATTGAGAATCCATTGCGTGAGACTCAGCGGCTGTATTCTGATTAGCTATTGGGTGTGTATCTAAGTCAGCAAGAAAAGGTTTTCATTCTTAGAAAACTTTCTTAGGGTTTAGCATGCTTGGAGTCACTTATCATATCATGTGTTTGCTGTGTATTCATCCCTAAATTGACAAATCAGACATCCAAAAACTAGAAGACATAAGCAAAACATTAAACTTCAATTATCAAAAGATCAAACAAACAAACACTTTTTTATCTCTGTTTGGTTATTTGTCGTATGAGTTAGGATCTCTGTCGTATGAACCTATTTTCATAAAATCTTGTGTCATGCTACACAACATTCTGTGTCGTATGAGTCAGTTGTTTTGTCGTATGGTTTAGAAAAGTGAGTCGTACGAGTCTCTTCTTTTTACATGAAAACTTCTTTTTCATACAGACTCATATCTTGTGTCATTCTAAACTACATATCCTATCGTACGAAACACTACATTTGTCAGTCTAGATCATTTTCATGCCTGTTTCAGGTTTATCATTTCTGCCTAATCAATTTGCAGTAAACAAAAATACCTGTTATCTATCAGTCTGTGCTTAGATTGTCTACTTGGTTCACTTGGTCAAGTTATCATCTGTCAAAATTAGACTCTTGAAGATAAACACCTTAATATTTTCAAAGTGCTCACCCTCAACAAGTTCAAGATCTAAACATCTCAAAGTGCATTATCACTCTCTTTGATAAACTGATCACTCAAACATAGTTTCTCATCAGGATCAAGCATCCTTTATCACAAAACTGAAACATTTGGTCAGGATAATCTTGTCCCACATTGTAGGATATATCATTCCTATTGGACTTGGTTCTTATCAAATCATCACCATTGTACTCCTAAACTGAAGATCAGAAAACTTGCAAACTTTTAAACACTTGAATTCTCTTTTAGTGTCATATCACTTTATAACTTTGAAATTGACTGTTAATCACTTATCAGAACAAACTTTTGGACAATCGAATCCTAAGCAAAATATCACACATGTATGCCCGTTCTAACTAGACCTCAGCAATGAAGGATCGTAGAGACTGAAATCGAAACATTGAAAACATTTGAAGAGCATATAACCATGGAACATGAAGATGAAATACAAGTTGAAGAAGAAGTAATAAAACAAAACATCTGAGACATCAAGAAAGATCCCCAATTTGACAAATTTAAGTAGAAATTATTAGAGTAAGAAAAAGAAAAATATTTCCTAATGTTAGCCAAATCTGGTGCTACACTTCCCCAAGATTTTGATGTAAACAAATTGACACAAAAGAAAAGTGACCCTCCCCCTAATAACGAACAATATGAGGACATCTTTGGTCTCTAAATGAATGACGCATTGATTCCCAATAACAACAAGACCAATGAAGAAACATGCATACCTAGAAGAGATGAAGTAGAAATCTTGAATAATATTCAATTCGATGAGGATACAAGAAGATATCCCAATCCTCCTAGAATGCAAAATCATGGTCATGCAAGAAAAAATCATGTTGATAATCCTATCATGACTCTCACACAAAGAAATGCAAAAATAAATCCAAGAGATGCAAAGAGGAAATGTTAGACGATACTCACTTGAAGAAATCTGTCCTTATCCTTTCGATAGAAATATAAACATTATACCATTTCCTATAGGTTTTGAAACTATAAGATACAAAAAATATGATGGAAGCACTGACCCTCAAGATAATATATGAGAATTTTGCACAATGAGTATGGAGTTTTCACATGAGGATACCTACTTAATAAGACTATTCCCAAACAGCTTAACTGGACTAGCTATGGAATGGTTCTCCAAACTTACCCCTAGAATCATATCATTTTCAGAGTTGGTGGATAAGTTTGTTTCACAATACTCCTACAACATACAACATGAAGTAACAATGCTAGACCTATGTAACACTAAACAAAAAGGAGGAGAACCCTTCATGACATTCTTACAATGATGGAGATGCCTAGCATCGCGGTATCCTTGTACATTGCCAGAGTACGAAAAAATGGACATATTCATTGACAACTTAAATGATCAAATGAGTTATTACTTAAAAATGCAAGGAAATCAAAGATTTGGAAAAATGGTTGATAATGGGATCATAATGGAAGAAGCCATGATAAAGAAGGGTGAGTTGAAAATATACAAAGAAGGAGTCCATCCTCCTAACAACAACAATAACAACAATCACAATAATAAACCAAATTTTTGGAATAGAAATTGAAATGTCGTCAATGATGGAATAGTGGATAATAACAATGTGAAACCAAAACAACCAATTTTTAATTTATCCACTCTCTCAGCAGTGGCACAACAAAACAACAATCACCAAAGAGCAACTATCAAAACTTTCTTTCAAAGATAATTCACAAACATTGGTGAACCCCTTGGATCAGTACTAAAGACACTTCTCGCAAACAAATTGATCACTTTACCATAAGAAAGGAACTACGAACCTCAAATCAAACCACCTTAGTGGAACAATAATTAGTATTGTGATTTCCATCGAAACAAGGGACATCTCATAGATAATTGTCAAAAGTTGAAACATGTCATACAAGATATGATTGATAATGGCGTAATAACTATGTATGGACATACAACAAATGAAACTCACACCGCCTTTAAAACTTTGCTTCCAAACTATGAGAAAGGTGAGTCATCAACAACAAACAATGGTAAGGGTAAAGCAAAGGTAAACTGTGCTCATACATATGAAAATGTGGTGAATGTGATTGTAGTTAAAGAAAAACAAAATCAAGAACATGCTCAGGCTATCACAAGAAGCAAAGCCAAAGTTGTTTTTTTGGGTCCTACAACAAACACATCATCCACTACAACAAAACAATACAATCTAGTGGAACAATTGCAGAAAACACCTGCCCAAATATCAATCTTGGAACTTTTAAAACTTTCACCTGCACACAAGGAGATTCTTGAACGAGCATTAGTAGATACCACAGTATCCAAAGATCTTGATATTGATCAATTCCAAACCATGGTGGGACACCTCAAAACCCCTTATTCCTTATCATTCACTGAAGAAGATGACATGTCCTTGCAACACCCTCACAATGCTCCTTTACATATTGAAGTCCCCATCCACAAAATGCGAGTCAAGCGTGTTCTAATAGATGGTGGAGCGGGCCTAAATATCTTTCGTTGAGTCTTTTTTGTGCATTAGGATATTCAAAAGATGCAATTGATGTCTAGAAAAGGATCACTATAAAAATCTATGATGAAGAAGAATGTTCCTCTAAGGGAATTGTGATACTACCAATTAGAGTGGGACCTCTACAAAAATACACAGCATTCCAAGTTCTAGACTTGGACCTATCATATAATGTACTGCTAGGGAGACCATGGATACATGACTTGCAAGTTATCCCGTCAACCTATCATCAATGTGTCAAATTTCCCTACGAGGGACAAGAAATCACAATATCTGCAGATGCAAATCCATTCCAACATTGTAGAAATCTAAAAATGGCTCAGGAAGTAATTGTTCCTCATAATAGGGAAGCAACATCTTCAAACACACAATCCAAGGAAAAATCATTCACCTCTATTCTATCAAGCATGGAGAAACAAATTCAGCTAAGAGACTGAGGGAATGGAGAATACTCAATATCACAATTACCACTTTCTCCTAAATCCTTGGGAAAACCATCAAGCTCTAAACAACAACCAATTGTGAAACATCTTCCAATATTTGATGGAGCATTCATTAGTGCTAGAACCTTATCAGAGGAGACAAAAGACAAAGATGTGCTACAATGGCTATACAAAGATGAAGAAGTCCAACAAAAGGTTAACAATGTCAGAATACCTACTGAAAAATATGGAAAAGGATTCAATAGTCTTCAAAAGATGGGATACACTGGAATAGGACCTATAGGAAAAAGAAAAGAAGGTATCTCAGAACCTATTCAGCCTCATACTCAACATACTACAAACAAAATAGGTTTAGGGTATGGACAAGTCACTATACCAGAAGATACATCTTTTAGTCAACAATAAGAGGAATATGAAAATAGACAAGAACAACTGAAAATTGAAAGGGAAGAAAAATCAGTTAAGCAACAAACACAAACAAACACAAAATGGCAAAAGAAGCAAGCTTCAAATCAACAAGAGAAACAAACTAAAAATATCTCTCAAGCAGCATTAAATCTCAATCAAAGTAAACATGAGCCTAGTACTAATTCAGGATAACTCATAGAAAAGTTGACAAAACTCAATCTGAGTCCTGAAGAGGTTGAATATGAAAGAAGGAAAAGTATAGCTAGAAAAATAGAAGAAATGTTATATGACCAAATCTATAGACTACAAGCTACAAGTGATATAGATTCTAATGAATGGGAATGGGATTCATATCATTCTGAAGAATCTGCTAAAGAAAAATTCTTTGAAGGCTATATAGATTTCAATATAGTTCACACGTATGCAGGACAAACATCAGGAACTAGTTCACTTAAATTAGAATCACATTCGGCTAACATGGACTTAACCAAGGATGATCAGGAACTTCTTACGCGAGGTCATTCTAATGAGATTACCATTCTAACATTGACATACATATTGAAAACTTTGATACCTCCATCATGATCATTGCAACTCTTGAAACATCCCAACCTGAAGATCCTCTACCTCTAATCCACCTTGAGCTTATTGATTGGGAAAATGAAGGACATACTGCCATTGATACCTTTCCAAATGACCATGCCATATCTATATATCTTAATGCAATGGAACCCATAATAATTCTCACCAAGAATGTCAACAATGCATCTTCCAGTCAAGTGGGTGCCAAATCTCCTAGTCGCAAAAGTGAAAATAAAGAAAACAATATCAGGTCTAATGCTGAAAACCATTTCTTGGCAAAATTAGACTAGGAAAAAGTAAAAACAAAGGACACATCTAATGGTGAAAACCTCCTTGAGGCACCGGAAGATGGGAGATTTGACACTTTACCTGAGCACTATCAAGAAAGGTCATTCATTTTGATCGAACAAATAGAAGCAGTTAACATTGGCACAACATAGCAACCAAAGATTCTTCATCCAACAACATCTTTATCAAAGGTAGAAATGCAACAGTATGTGGAATTATTCAAACGATGATAAATCAATTTTGCCTGGTCCTATGCAAACATGCCAGGGTTAGATCCAGAGCTTATTATGCATCACCTAAATGTTAATCCAAGAGACAAACCAGTAAAACAGAAGTTAAGGAAAATGCATCCGCATATTTCTCTTCTAGTCAAGGCAGAACTCAAGAAATTAATGGATGTCCAATTCATCAGACCTGTAGCATATCTTCAATGGGTATCCAACATCTTTCCTATTTCAAAACCAGATAAAAGCATCAGAATATGCACAGACTTCAAAGATCTTAATAACGCATGTCCAAAGGATGACTTTCCTTTGCCTAACATCGACATCATTGTAGATTTAATTGCTGGACACTCCATGTTTTCTCTAATGGATGGTTTCTCTGGATACAATCAGATCAAAATAGCACCCGAAGATCAAGAAAAGACAGCTTTGACATGTCCATGGGGTACTTTCTACTAGAACGTCATCCCTTTTGGATTAAAGAATGCAGGTGCTACATATCAAAGAGCTATGACAACTATATTTCATGACATGATGCATACATTCATGGAAGACTATGTGAATGACATCCTAGCTAAATCATACAATAGAGAAGAACATATAGAGATACTAGAAAAGATCTTTGACAAGTTAGAACAATATGAGCTAAGGCTAAACCCTAAGAAATGTGCCTTTGGTGTTACTTCAGGAAAGCTATTGGGATACGTTGTTTGAGTAAGAGGTATCGAAGTAGATCCAGCTAAGGTAAAAGCAATCATGGAAATGGCATCTCCCAAGAATATTAGTCAACTAAGATCACTACATGGAAGACTCGAATCAATCAGAAGATTTGTGGCTCAAATAGAAAATAAATGTCAACCATTTACTCACCTATTGCACAAACATGTTAATTTCAAATGGGACCATCAATGTGAAGAAGAATTCAACAAGATCAAGGCATATCTCATGCAACCACCTATTCTAATGTCACCAATTCCAAGAAATCCATTATTTCTCTATGTATCAACTACCAAAGCATCATTGGGAGTTTTGCTCGCACGAGAGGATAAAGAAGGAAAAGATCAAGCCATCTACTATATCAACAAAATACTAGTGGGATATGAGATCAACTATTCATCAACTGAAAAAGCATGCTTGGTAGTAATTTTTGCTTCTCAAAAACTATGACACTATTTACTATCTCACTCCATCAAGTTAATAGCTAAAATCGATCCTCTGAAGTATTTGCTTAGGAAAGAAACATTAACAGGATAACTAGCAAAATGGATAATGGTTCTAAGAAACTTTGATATCGAATATGTTGATAGAAAAGCTATCAAGGGAAAACTCATCACAGATCAACTAGCAGAAACACCACTTCAAGATGATCATCCTCTACAAATTGAATTCCCTAATTCTGATATCCTAATAGTCACAAAAAAAGCATGGTAACTATACTTTGATAATTCATATACACAACATGGATCAGGAGCAGGAATTCTATTCATCACACCACAAGGTCATACCATCCCAAAAGCATACAAATTAACCTTTCCATGCACCAATAATACCACATAGTATGAAGCTTTGGTTAAAGGTATCAAAATGGATGTAGAATGGAACATAAAACAACTTCAAGTCCTTGGAGACTCTTAGCTTGTCATCAATCAAATCAATGATGACTATCAAACAAAGAACGAAAAACTCATGCCTTACAAAAAGATGGTTGATGATATCAAGAAGTACTTTGTAGAAATAAATTTTGAATAGATTCCAAGAAATGACAACAAAGAAGCAGACGCCATGGCTACACTTGCTTCTCTATTACAAACACAGGAAAATCAATAGCATTGTGAATTCCTAGTAGAAGAGTTGTTTAATCCCGCCTTTAATTGTCCTGATTCCCAAACCATCTGTCAACTTATTGGACATGATTCCTCTCGCTATGGCCAAACTTACACATACCTGAAAGACAAAATCTTACCTCATGAATTATCAAAGAACCAAAAGAGGAACTTTATTCACCAATCCTCCCATTTTAATTTCATCGCAGATACCCTGTTTAAATGAGGTATGGATGATACTCTCTTACGATGTCTTGAAAAAGAAGAATCTGAGAAGGCCTTACATGAAGTCCATAATGGCATTTGTGGAACTCATTCAAGTGGTCTTACCCTTTCAAAAACACTCATACGCTTGGGATATTATTGGCCGACTATGGAATGAGATTCTTTTAAAATAGCAAGAACATTCAAACAATGTCAAATCCATGGGAATTCGATTCATGCACCAACACAAGAACTACATGCTTTAGCATCATCTTGGCCTTTTTTCCAATGGGGTCTTGATCTGGTAGGAAAGATAAATCCTTCCTCATCTAATGGACACAAATTCATCCTTGTAGCTACAAAATATTTTACAAAATTAATTGAAGCAGTACCTCTCATAAACATCACAGGAAAAAAAATTGATGCATTTATCTTGAATTACATCATCTGTCGCTATGGAATACCAATGACCACTATCATTGATAATGGGCGACCATTCAAAAATAAAGATGTACAAAAGTTATGTGAGAAGTTCAAAATCCAACACAGATTCTCTACACCATATTATCCATGGGGAAATGGGCAAGTTGGAGCATCTAACAAAACTATTCTGAAAATCCACAAAAAAATAGTGAATGATGCTGGGAAAGATTGCCATATTCAACTCAACCCTGCTCTCTGGGCCTACTGCACCAGTATCCGCACACTGACAGGTGCCACACCTTTTTCTCTTGTATATGGATCAGAAGCCATATTTGCAATCGAAATAGAGATACCCTCTCAATGTGTATCATTAAAATGACTCATCCTAGATGAAGAATAAAGAGTATCTAGACTGCAAGAGTTAGAACTGATTCATGAACAAAAACAAAATGCCTTTGATCATATAAAGTTATATCAACAAAGAATGTGCCAGAGCTATAATCATAAGGTTAAACTACAAATCTTTCAAGTGGGAGAACTAGTGCTAAAGGAAAATCCACGCAACCAGGCAGATGGAGAAAAAAAAGGAAAGTTTGAACCAAACTGGTTAGGTCCATTTGTGGTGACAACAGTATTTGGATCAGGACTATATCATTTATCAACACAAGATGGAAATCAACTTGAAGAAACTATCGATAGCATGCACTTGAAGAAATTCTATGTCTGAAAAAGAAGAAAAATGAAAAATAGTGAAAAAGCAGAAAAATAAAAAACAGTGAAAAAGAAGAAAAATAAAAAATAGTGAAAAAGAAGAAACATCAAAAACAGTGAAAAAGCAAAAAAACCAAATTTAAAAAAAGAAAATATTAGAAGAAGTGCAATAAAAATAGATGGTGAAAACCTAGCAAACATGCACTATCCATCCTCTAGCTCTTCCATCTATTAGTTCATGCATCTTTCCGCTTGCATTCATTTTCCATCAGCGATGACCATCATAAGCCTTTGTACATACACAGACATCCCAGGTGGCTTCTTGCCATGGTTTGGATCATTGGATATATTATAACAACTTTGTTTCTAGGCTTGGGACAAAATCCTGCACTTAGCTGGGGGCAAAAATATTGATCATTTTGAGCTAAATCAAATAGGTAGAACAATAGTCAGACAACTCTTATCAAACAAAAACTGAGACACATCCAACGTTGAACACGAGATCAAACTATCAACTATCAAGCTATCACAAAATCAATCAAATCACATCACACACTTTTCAATGAATAATATCTTTTGGATAATGATTGTAACATGATTGTTAAACTTTTCTATATTGCTTTTCACTATCATGATTTCTAAGTGACTCCAAGGTGTCATTGACTAGAGGAACAAGGAACATAATATTTTCCTGTTTGCTATCTGAAAAATTAATCATTAATATGTGCAAATTTGTCTCAGGACATGATCATCGGAGTATCATTGAAGACATTTTTGATTTGCATATTGAAATGATTAATACTGCCTGTTTTATGCAAGAAAAACTCAGATCATCTCGGTTCAATTATACCTCGATGCTTGTGTTAACTTGCTATATCAAAATCTAGGAAAGTATTGCTCAGGCCATCATGGTTTAATTATACTATCTATGTTTCCACTCACTTCCCACATTTCAAAAGCTCAATGATGACAAAAACGCAAAATAATCTAGTGACTAGTCTGGTCATAGTTTGCATCTCCATTGCATTTTTCATTTGCATTTTAGCTGGCATTTCATTATTGCATGGGATCATAAAAGCTCCTTTTATCCAAGGTTAAATCTATCATAGGAATCATCAATGTATCATCACAAGTTTATACACAATCAGAATGATGACTCATATCTCTTCAAATATTATTGACCTCACAAAAATCTTATGCTATCTCCCTCAACAGAATCAACAATCAGCATATCCAAAAATTTATGCAACTTGATATCAATAAACTGTCAATTCTTTATCTATCAACCTTATCAAATCAAATCAATCAATCAAACCTAATCAGTTCTAAATCATGTCTTATACAGGATGTATCCTTCCTGAAACTAGACGTTCTGATCATGTCTTATACAAGATGAATCCTTCCTGAAACCAGACGCTTTGATCATCGTTGTCTTATATAGGATGAATCCTTCCTGAAACTAGACTGAATTTTGATCTTATCAATATAATTGATCAAGATTTTTCAGTCTTACCAATGTAAGCAATCAAGCTAATCAAAGAACTTGCATTTTCAACAAACCACAGTTGCAGAGATCAAATCAAATATATCAGGATATCAATCTCAGAAAAAACTCCAAATATCAATTATCTCAATTGATCTCTCGAGGGGGCATCATCATATCGGGATTTAACAATCAAGAGTCAGGGCGTCCTATCAAATCAATATCAACATCAAAATGAGATTATTCTTTGAATCAACACATCATCACACGTCGCTTCAAAGAGGGGAAAAATGTATACACCTAAAAATGGTCTGAAGATAATTAATTAAATAAGAAATTATTTAATTAACCCCCCTCCGCAATATAATTGAATTCATAAGCAATTTGATTAAATCTCCACTTTCATCTACTTATTAATAAATCTAAGGATTTACTTAATAGGTTCATTTCACCCCTTTAATTAATTAGTTCAAATTATTTAATTCCCCCTATCAAAATCATTTCTTCTAATCCACTAATTAATTAAAACAAATCAAATCAATGAGTTGTTGAGATTAATTAGCCTTTTCATATTATTTGAATTTTTAAAAGATCCTACGTAGTACTAAACAAGATGTTGTTTAGTACGACAAATGATTCTGTGTAGTACTACAAAAGATGCTATGTGGTACGACAAATGATTTTGTGTAGTACTACACAATATGTTATATAGTACGACAACATATTCTATGTAGTACTACACAAGATTTTGTGTAGTATGACAACAAATTTTGTGTAGTACAACAACAAATTCTGTGTCGTATGAAAAAATATTATGTGTCATACGAAATACTACTTTTTGCATGTTATTTCTTATTTGTCTTATGGTCTTGTGAGTTTTGTCATTCTAAGCTGCATATCTTGTCGTACGAAACTCTGCATTTGTCGGTCTAGAGCTGTGTCCTGCATGCCTATTTCAAATTTGTCATTTCTACCTGATCAAGTTGTAGTAAACATAAATACCTGTTATCTATCAGTCTGTTCTTAGCTTGTCTCTTTAGTTCATTTGGTCAAAGTTATCATTCATCAAAATCAGACTCTAGAAGATAAACACCTCAAGATTTTCAAGTGCTCACCCTCAACAAGTTCAAAATCTAAACATCTTAAAGTGCATTATCACCCTCTTTGGTAAATTGATCACTCAAACATAGTTTCTCATTAGGATCAATCATCCTTTATCACGAAAATAAAATGTTTGGTCAGGATAATCTGGTCCCACATCATAGGATATATCGTTCCTACTAGACTTGGTTATTATCAAATCAACATCATTGCACTCTTAAACCAAAGATCAAAAAACATGCAAACTTTTAAACACATGAATTTTCTTTTAGTGTCATATCACTCTAGCATATCTCCATTGACAGTTAATCACTTATCAAAACAACTTTTAGACAATCAAACCCCTGAAACGGAAATAGAAACATTTGAAATAGCTGAAGATCATATCAACATATCAACATGGAATACCAAAGCAAAATACAAGTAAGAAGCCAACATATCAGAGAAATCAAACAAGTTCAAAATTAGAATCCAAATATGTTAAAACCTCACAAGGATTTAAATACATCTCAAAAGAAAGGTGGCTCTTTTATGGACCTCTTAAAAAGATCCCTAAAGGATTTGGCTAAAGAAGATCAAAATCGTACACCTATTTCTTACAATGAGCCATCCATCCATAAGCAAATTGACACTCCAAAGGCATCTATTCCTACACCTCCTGAAAGCTTGCAAGAACCTTCTATAGCATCCTTGCCAAATAATGCATCCAAAGCTAAAGTTCCCCAAGCGATATCCAGGATTGTTGTAAAACCTATTTCAAAGGATCCTATTCAAAGCTCATCTCCTTCATATCCAAGCATTAATTCATTGCAAAATCCCCATAATGCTCTCTTTCAAATTGAAGTCCTCATTCATAGAATGCTCGTTAAACATGTCCTAATAGATGGGGGAGATGGCTTGAACATTTTCTCTATGAATCTTGTTTGTGCTCTAGGCTATTCAGAAGATGTAGTTGATCCCCCAAAAAAGATAAAAATCAAAGCACATAATGAAGAAGAGCATTCAGCTAAAGGAATGGTGATATTACCCATCATAGTGGGACCTTTGCAAAAGGACATATCATGCCAAGTTCTAGATGTAGACCTACCATACACTCTTGGGGAGATCATGGATTCAGAACATGCAAGCTATATCATCAACAGGTCATCAGTGCTTAAAATTTCCCTACAATGGGTAGGAAACCACTATCTCAGCAGTCTCAAATCCATTGTAGTGTTGTAGTAATTTGAGATCAGCTCAAGAGGTCATTGTTTCACATAACAAAGAGGCGGCATCTTCAAGCACACAATCCAAGGAACAATCATTTGTATCACCTTTGTCAAGCATGGAAAAAAAATATAGCTAAGAGATCAAGGACTAGAGAATATTTGCTATCATGGACAAACAAACAAGAGAAACTTAAAATTGAAAGGGAAGAAGCAGATGTAGGAGTCGATATAGTTCAGACATATGCAGAACAAACGTTAGGAACTAGTCTACTTGAATAAGAATCATATTTGATTGACATGGACTTAACCGAGGATGATCAGGATTTTCTTATGCGAGGTCATTTTGATGAGAGTATCATTCTAGACATGGAAATACATATTGAAAGCTCTGATATCTCTATTATGACCCTAAATATCTTTTACATAATTCAACCTGAAGATCATTTATCCTTAATCCCTCCTGAATCTATGGATTAGGAAAATGAAGAACATACTGACATTGATACCTTACCTAATGACCATGCCATATCCTTATATCTTGATGAAATCAAACCCGCAACAACTTTTACTAGGGATTCTGCTAACGTATCTTTGAGTCAAGTGGGTGCCAAATCTCCTAGTCGCAAAATTGAAAATAAAGAAAACAATATCAGGTCTAATGCTGAAAACCATTTATTAGCAACATTAGACCAAGAAAAAGTAAAAACAAAGGACGCATCTAATGGTGAAAACCTCCTTCAGGTGTTGAAAGATGGGAGATTTGACACCATACTTGAATTTTATAAAGAAAAGTCATCTATCCTAATAGAACCAATAGAGCTAGTTATCATTGGCACAACTGATCTACATCCAGCAATCTCTCTATCAGAACTAGCAAGACAAAAATACTTGAAACCATTCAAAATATGGCAAGTCAATTTTACTTGTTCATATACAGACATTCCAGGGTTCGATCCAATCTTACAATACATCTCCTGAATATCAGTCCAAGAGTAGACATCAATAAAGGAACACAACATAGATTAGGAGCTGGTATTCTATTCATCACACCACAAGGTCATACAATCCCAAAAGCATACAAATTAAACTTTTTGTGCATAAACAATATAGCAGAGTATGAAGCATTGGTAACAGGTATCAAAATGGCTATAGAATGGAACATTAAACAACTTTAGGTCTTCGGAGACTCTCAGCTCGTCATTAATCAAATGAATGATGACTATCAAACAAAAGATGACAAACTCATGCCTTACAAAAAGATAGTGGATGATTTCAAGAAATACTTTGTAGAAATAAATTTTGAATAGATTTCAAGAAATGACAACAAAGTAGTAGATGCCATGGCTACACTTGCTTCTCTATTACAAACACAAGAAAATCAACAGCATTATGAATTCCTGGTAACAGAGTTGTTTTATCCTACCTAGAATTTTCCTTATTCCCAAACCATCTATCAACTTATTGGACATGATTCCTCCTGCTATGGTGAAACTTACACATACCTGAAAGATAATACCCTACCTCCTGACTTATCAAAAAACAAAAGAGAAACTTTATTCACCAATCCTCCTATTTTACTCTCGTCACGGATACCCTATTAAACAAGGTCTAGATGGTACTCTCTTAAGATGTCTCATACAAGAAGAATCTGAGAAGGCCTTACATGAAGTCCACAACAATATTTATGGCACTCATTCAAGTGGTCTTACCCTTTTGAATAAACTCATATGCTTGGGCTAGTATTGGCTGACCATGGAACAAGATTCTTTTAAAATAGCAAGAACATGCAAACAATGTCAAATCCACGGGAACTTGAACCATGCACCAACACAAGAACTTCATGCTCTAGAAAAATCTTGGCCTTTTTGTCAATGGGATCTTGATCTAGTAGGAAAGATAAATCCTTCTTCATCTAATGGACACACATTCATCCTAGTAGCTACTGAATATTTTACAAAATGGATTGAAGTTGTACCTCTCATAAACATCACAGGAAAAGCAATTGCTACATTTATCTTAAATTACATCATCTGTCACTATGGAATACCAATGACTATTATCACTGATAATAGGTGACCATTCAAAAATCAAGATGTACAAGAGTTATATGAGAAGTTCAAAATCCAACATAGATTCTCCACACCGTATTATCCATAGAGAAATGGGCAGGTAGAAGCATCTAACAAAACTATTCTAAAAATCCTCAAAAAGATAGTGAATGATGCTAGGACAGATTGGCATATTCAACTCAACCCTTCTCTCTGAGCCTACTACACTAGTATCCGCACTCCGACAGGTGCCACACCTTTTTCTCTTGTATATGGATCAGAATCCATATTGCCAATTGAAGTAGAGATACCCTCTCTACGTGTATCATTAAAAGGACTCATCCCAGATGAAGAACAAAGAGTATCTAGACTGCAAGAGTTAGAACTAATTCATGAACGAAGACAAAATGCCTTTGATCATCTAAAGGTATATCAGCAAAGAATGTGTCAAAGCTATAACCACAAGGTTAAACCACAAATATTTCAAGTGGGAGAATTAGTGCTAAAGGAAAATCCACGCATCCAAGCAGATTGAGAAAAGAAAGGAAAGTTTGAACCAAACTGGTTAGGTCCATTTGTGGTCACAGTAGTATTTGGATCAGGAGCATATCAGCTATCAACACAAGATGGAGATCAGCTCAAGGAACGTATCAATAGCATGCATCTGAAAAAAGTTCTATGTCTGAAAAAGCTGAAAAATAAAAAACAATGAAAAAGAAGAAAAATCAAAAACACTGAAAAATCAGAAAAATAAAAAATAGTGAAAAAAATTAAATCAAAATCAAAATCAAATATCAAAAAAAGTACAATAAAAACAAATGGTGAAAACTTTACAAAGAGGTGCTATCTGTCTGCTAGCTCTTCTATATATTAGTTCATGTATCCTCTCGCTTGCGTGCATTCATTTTCCATCAGCGCTGTCCATATCCATCATAAGCCTTTGTACATATGCAGGCAATTGCAATTTCTCTCTTACCATGGTTTGGATCATTGGATATATCATAACGACCTTGTTTCTAGGCTTGGGGAAAAATCCTACACCTAGCTGGGGGCAAAACTCTTGATCATTTTGAGCTTAATCAAATAGGTAGAACAACAGTTAGACAACTCTTATCAAGCGAAAACTAAGACACATCCAATGCTGAACATGATATCAAACTATCAAATATCAAGCTATCACGAAGTCAATCTAAGCACATCACACACTTTTCATTGGATGATATCTTTTTGGGTAATGATTGTAACATGATTGTTCAACTTTTCTATATTGATTTTCGCTATCATAATTTTTGAGTGACTCTAAAATGTCATTGACTAGAGGAAAAAGAAAGAAACATGATCTTTTTCTTGTCTGCTATTTGAAAATTAATCATTAATATGTGCAAAATTGTCTCGAGACATAATTATTGAAGTATCATTGAATACATTTCTGATTTGCATATTGAAATGATTAATACTGCCTATTCTAAGCAAGCAACACTCAAGTCATCTTGGTTCAATTATACCTCGATTCTTATGTTAACCTGCTATATCAAAATCCAGGAAAGAAGTGCTTAGGTCATCATGGTTTAATTATACCATCAATGTTTGCACTCACTTCCCACATTTCAAAAGCTCAATGATGACAAAAATGCAAAATAATCCAGTGACTGGTCTAGTCATAGTTTGCATTCCATTGCATTTTAGCTTGCATTTCATTCTTGCATCGGATCATAAAAGCTCCTTTTATCCAAGGTTAAATATATCACAGGAATCATCAAAGTATCATCACAAGTGTATACACAATCAGAATGATGACTCATATCTCTTCAGATATTGTAGACCCAACAAAAATCTTATGCTATCTCCCTCAATAGAATCAACAATCAACATATCCAAAAAAATTTGCAGCTTGATATCAACAAACTGTCAGTTCTTTATCTATCAACCTTATCAAATCAAATCAATCAATCAAACCTAATCGATTCTGAATCATGTCTTATACAAGATGTATCCTTCCTGAAACTAGACATTCTGATCATGTCTTATACAAGATGAATCCTTCCTAAAACTAGATGCTTTGATCATCATTGTCTTATATAGGATGAATCCTTGCTAAAACCAGACTGAATTTTTATCTTATCAATCTAATCAATCAAGATTTTTCAATCTTACCAATGTAAGAAATCAAGCTAATCAAAGAACTCGCATTTTCATCAAAACACAGTTGTAGAAATCAAATCAAATCTATTGGCATATCAATTTCACAAATACTCCAAAGACCAATTATCTCAATTGATCTTCGGAGGGGGCATCATCATATCAGGATTTAACAATCAAGAGTTGGGGCATCCTATCAAATCAATATCAACATCAAAATAAGATTATTCTTTGAATCAACGCGTCATCACACCTCGCTTCAAAGAGGGGGAAAATGTATACACCTAAAAATGGTCTAAAGATAATTAGTTGAATAAGAAGTTATCTCAATTAATCTCCCTCCCTAATTTAATTGAATTTGTCAACAATTTGATTAAATTCCCCCTTTCATCTACTTATTAATAAATCTAAGGATTTATTTAATAGGTTCATTTCATCCTTCTTGATTAATTAATTCAAATTAATTAATTCCCTCCATCAAAATCATTTCTTCTAATCTCTAATTAATTAAAACAAATCAAATTCATCAGTTGTTGAGTTTAATTAGCCTTTTCCTATTATTTGAATTTTAAATTCAAATTCTCCTAACTTCTACCACTCCTAAGCCTAACCATTCCTAAAAAAAACCCATTCTACCTACCCCCATGTCACCTTTCATCCGACCTCTTCTAGAAGCTTTGTGACACTTGTCACTAACTGTTCCCTTTCACCCAAATCCCTTCTAGAATCCTCCTGACACTTGTAACCATAGAGATGACAGATGTTCCCTTTAATCCAACCCGTTTTCCATCCTCCTCCAATTTAACCATTGATATCTTCAGATCAATCTTGACCGTTGATTCCTGCCACCTAACCCCTAGCCTTGAAAATCCTATAAATAGACCTCATTTTTGAGCAATATGGATCTCATCTCATTCTCATCTTATGCATTGTTACTATAGGCATCTAGCTTCTAGTTTATCATTTTTAGCAATGTTATCATGCTCAATTTTAGCTTAATTGCATCTTAATCTTACTTCATTTTCTAGATCAATCATGAACTCATATAGCTTAATCATGTTATTCTTTCTAGATCATGCATTTTCATCATTCAAATCCTCCATCTAAGTGTAGTCAAGTTACTGGAATATGCATAATCATATCTGAGAGCATTTTTCATACTCACATTTACTAGAAGGCAATATGTCGATTAGCTATGGTTTTACATTTTCTTGATTAAATCTTGTAATTATGCTTGTAATGATTTATTGAGTGCATTGTGGTTGTAGGTGCAGGTACACTTCATAGGGCATGATACATACAATGACATATAATACTGATTTGAACAATACATCACATAGTGCCGGTTGAGAATAACTCATATAACAAATAAGTGTGTGTCCATCAATGACAATCACAACTAAACACAAAAAAAAGTAAAATGCCAACAATAAGTGGTGTTGGTGCAACTTCTAATGGAGTTTCAGGATGCTTTTTGTGACCTTGTTCAAGACTTGGTGGTTGGAGATCATTGCTGAAGCATGTGGACCTATACTTGGTCCTGGTTGATCTAGGTTTTGGACCGGCTTTAATGTAACATGTGGATAGGACCTATTGTTGTATTTCTAGGCTGTCTTATGTTTTGATATTATTTGTTTTGTCTTAGGCCAATAGGGTTTATAATTATGTAATCGGTTTATTATCTGGTGGCTTACCTGATTGTTTATGGTTGAGGGTTTATATATATAGATGTAAGATCTCATTGTAGATCATACATACATATCATGGTTATTGGTTATAGGTCATGGTCAAGGATTTCAATGTGTGAATAATGTAGTATCATTTAGGAAGAGGAGTTGGTCGATCATTGAAAATTGAATTGGGTTTATGTAAGAGGATTTAGTTCTCCGATATTGAGCTTAACCAAAATTGTACTCAGGTATAGGAGATGCTATATTTTGCAGTTTAACACTTCTCCAGATTGTAGTCTGGATTTATATGTAGTCAGTGAGATTCCTTTTGTGATGAGAAGTGCAACTCACATACTTACTATAGAAGTATGTTGGAATACAGTGAATCCAAGAACACTAAGAGGGGGAGTGAATCATCGTTTTGCTAGTAATATAAGATTTTACCTTATTACAACATACACATATAAACCAGTAAATGAAGAAACATATAACATGAAGTAAATAAACCAACCACATGAATGAACACCATAACACACATAATTTAAACATGGAAAAACTCAAAGAAGAAAAACCATGGTGGGATTTGTGACCAACAATATCAATTCACTGGCCATATGAAAGATATTACATAGTATGGGGGCCTACAAATGCAAGAAGGCACACTTCCTAGAGCACACTGCTCAACACAAAACAATCTCACTGACTACAAGCTTGTGCTGAGATAAAACAATAATGGTGAACTCACAAAATCATCTTCTATGCCAGAAATAGTTCTGGTTATAGCTCTATTCTATACCGGTTCTTAAACCCTTTTACGAGTATCTCTTTTTCTTCAAGAATTCTTGTAAAACTGTCTACTGATCATTTAATTATATTACTTTCACATACAAATGATCTGCATACATTTCCTTCACATCACACTGTTATGCTTCCTTGTCCTACACACTCTTCTTTATCACAATGACCTATTAAACTGACTTATATATTGTTAGATGCTAGGATAGTCCCAAAGACATTGAGAGGGGGGGGTGGGTGATTTAGTGTCTAACTGGTTGATGAAAGATTTAAACTTATTTTCAGCTTTACAACCCAAATTAATATACAGGTATACAAATAATAATTTAGTAAAGAGAAACAAAAGTATAACCATCAATGCACACCATAACACAAATATTTTTGGCGAGGAAACCCAATAAGGGAAAAACCTTCGTGGAAATTGTGACCCACAATATTTACTCACTGACGATTATGAATAAATATTACTCAGTACAATAGGGGCCTGCACATGTAGGAAGGGCAACAGCCTAGAGTTCACTGCTCAACAACAAAATGGAGTCCCACTAACTACAAATGGATGGTTAGATCCAATAACAATGTACTGCTTCAAATTAGCATATGCAATGCTAGATTCAATACCGGTTTAAGCTCTAACTAATACCACAACAAAAAATATTGCCGATAAATGATTCTTCTTTCACAGAATAGCCTTTGCTCTTCTCTGCTTCTTACTTTCTCTCAAAATAAATACATCAAATTTCATAAACAACTATCCTGTATCATAACCTATAATGTCTCATATACTGCTTATTACATTGCATAATTACATAACAAAATGACCTACAAGATCTCATACATATACAAGTCTTTACAATACATCATGTTGGCTATACAAATATAATTATAATACAAAACAATATTCTTTCCAAGTCATCTTAGAGTGTTGGAATGATCTATTGTCCTTGTAGACTAGATGCTGATGTGAATAAACTTGTAGTGCTTGTCGGTGCTGGTAGATGATGTCTATTGCACGTGTAACTTGTGAACCATGTTACTAGTTGGCTGCATCAATGACAACATCACCATTCTCATCTGAGTGTATAATGCCAACAATCTCCCCCTTTGGCATTGATGGCAACACTCATGAGAAAAATCCAAAAACTAATATCCAAAAATGAAGTCCATAAACTAATCCAAAATAGAGAGTGCTCCCCCTCAGCAAATGATCCCTTCTATACATTTTTCTCATACTCTACTCCCCCTTTGACATCAATGACAAAGGATGTCAAAAGAATCAAAGAATTCAAAATTTACCTAGAGACCTGTAGCCAGTTATGTACAACCTCAAAAATGTCTACCAAAACCAAGTTAAGACTGCAAAAAATTTGTACTATCAGAAATTATGGTCTTAGTCTATCAGCTCATTCTGATTAGATAATGCATCTGTTGCTCTGGTGATCTTTCCCCTTGAATAGTCACCTTAGACAGCTCATTCCTGTGTGTTAACAAGTTGTCCAATCTAGAAACAAATTTATTCTTCAACTCCCGAGTTTTCATTCTTAACCTTGTTTTCTCTCTTTCCAATTTCTCAATCATCTCTTCATAAATTGCCATTTCCTGATCCAAAACTGAAGTGAGTTCTAAAGAACTAATCATATTATCAGCAATATTATCAATTTTCTTCTATTTTTTCTTTATTTTCTCATCAATATCCTATGTTAGATGGCGAGGATTACATGCTTCCTTGTACAACTCTTTGTATTCTAGAATGGTGGAATTTAGTGCCGGTGTTAAAGAATCAATTTGTTCTATATAGTCCTTTATTGTCCTATCAAAGAATTCATCTTTCTCCTTATTTACCCTTTCCTTAATGGTATCTTCATTTATCTTATCCACAGTTTGAATGTTAGAAGCAATGAATTTGGACAATGTGTCCAATTTACTTAAAGATCCAGCATTATGATCAACTTTACATGCCGGTGCAATCATTTGCAAAATTGGTAAAGAATAATCAATAGCCTTAAATGCGAAGGCATTTCATTTTGTTATCTTCTTTATTGAATCTAATAGTATATCGGTAACATTTGTTGGTCTATAATCCATAGTAGAAGTGCTAGGAGGAGTGCTTGGTTCTGTAATTGGTTTCTTTTATTCTCCAGATTCCTTAACCACTTGTTTTATCTTGTCCTCAACCCTACTCTCATTCTTAATCTCAACCTTATTCTCAACATTACTATCTACTGATTCAGATACATTATGTTCATGTCCTATTTCTGTTTCTATTTCTGCTTCTGCCGTTATCTCAATGTTAAGCTGAGTATTATTAGGAATGGATTCTAATTTCTTAACTTCAATAGTTTCCTTGTCCATTACTATATTAAAATCTTGAGTGTCCACATTCATGGTAAAAAGAATACTTGACTCTGGATCAATATCATCTTTTGTTACTTCCTCTACCTTCTCTTCTTTAGGCTGACTTTCCATTTGTGTCGATTCCTCTGAAACTACTAGTGGGGTGTCCTATTCCGGTGGTGGTAGGTTTTCCTTAACCATGATATCAAGTACACTACCAATCTTACCTTTACCTTTGTCTATTTTTTGATACACTTTAGTGAATGATTTATCCACCTTTTGTCTGAATTTTTCTTCTTTCTTCTGTCTCTCAAAAAAAAATATGTCCCATTTATTAGCTGTTTCATCAGCAATTTCTTTCACTCTGCCAGCCATAAGACTAACTTGTCAGTGACCACTCACAAAAATAGTCCTATTAGCTTCAAATATTAGATCATCAATTTCCTTCTTATAATTTAGAGGATGGACAACTTACAGAGCTTCTACCTTCAATTTCTTATCAAGTTCCATAATAGACATTCTTTTTGCTCCTAGTCTTAAGTACAAATAATTAGGTAGAACAGATATTACCTCAATAAGAACCTTATTGTAGATATATAGATACGAAATAATACTTCCCTTTGTAGTATCCTTATACAAATCCTTAAAAGAATGATAAAATTTATTTACATTGATAAGGTTACCGTCTTGAGTGATTTCATTAACTAACTCTTCTAGTGAAAGAGTATCTGGTTCCTTTTGTTCAGGTTGCTTCTTTGGTGTGACTTTATTCTTAGGACCACTGGACTCTCTTACAGCCTATTATTTCTTTCTCAGTGTCCTTGAATTCTTTGGAGATGGAGTAGGTACCGGTGAGGGTCTTCTTTTCTTTCTATCCACTCTCTTAAAGTCAACTACCTTATCATTGTCAGAATCAGATGAAGTAGCCACAGGTGAAATATGTGCTACCGATTCCTGTTCTGATTTGCTTTCTTTTACACTTGTAGAAATACCACCAAGATTCATTAGCCCCTCTGTAACATCTTTTACCAATTTCGAAGCATCTTTTAGAAATTTCTCTCTTTTCTTCCTCTACTTCTGCATATCTATATATTTCCCAATTTTTTCAGCGTTTCCAAATATTTTTGGTTCTGGTGGAACATCTAGGAGTATTTTAGCATATGAACCCAAGATGTGTGAATCGACCTCATAGCCCATTTCTGTTATCCAGACAGTTCTAGGTCTAACTACCACCTTCCATACTTCATCTCTTTTGATTACAAAGAATATTTGTTTGTCATATTTGTGTACAATGCTTTGGGGAATCCTTTCCCTTTGCCTCATTTTTTCTTGAAAATCCTTAAAATACTCTCTTACGAGTTTGTCATTATCAGATCCCATGTCGGTAATTGCCTTCTTTATTTTTTTTCCAATAGAAATATCATAGGCAAAATCCTTATGTCCAATACTGGGAATCTCCTTTGAGAAGTAAATAATTAAGCATACAGTCAAATTTCCATACTTAAAAGTTCCCTTCTTATCTCCTTTTATTTTATCCAAATTCTCTAGCAATTCATCCTTTAACCATTCACAAATGTCAATTTTAGCATTATTCAAGATCACCACATGAGCACTATGAATGCATAAACTAGATACATAATTCAGTCTATTAGTATGAGCAACTCTATATCCAATGACCATACTTGCAAATTTAACATTGTTATTTGTTATATCATTAACCCTAAGTGACCGGTTATCAAATGTTGTGTCGGTTAAGCTCATAACCTATTTATTTGGGATTTTCTTTTTCTTGTCAATCCCACTGCTAGTGGAGGGTAAACCAGTAAGAACCCTTATAGCTTCCTTAGTGATCTTAAACACTGAGTCTAACCACATGAATTCATGATGAACCCTGCTAAGAACATAATGGATGGTTTCATCTGAGAATTCTGGCATATGAAGGATGTCAATGAACCCTAAATCCTCAACAACCTTGTGTTCTGGTCTAACTATCCCATGTTTGTTAGTGATAACATTCATGAACATATTCTTCAAATCTTCAGACCCTAAACTTTCAATGTTACAATGTATGTATTCCCTAGGGTCTTCAGCAAATGCAACTCCCTTCAGGATTTTAGAAAATGCACCAATGGAGTCATCCAATTTTTCTATCTTATGAATTATCTTGAAAATTGATCTAGGTCATTTTATGTTTTCCACAATAGTAGGGTTTGCAATGAATTGAGGAATGGAGGATGAAGAATCCATTGCATAAGATAAATACCTTTTAGCTAAGAAACCTTTGAATGCCTTGATTTTTTTTTTCTACTTCACCTTTAGAATGCCTTTGTTCAATTTTGGTCTCTTTGAATTCTTGGTGAGTTGAAATGAGAAGTTTTAGTGCCTTTATAACCAAAAAATTAACTTATAACTGCAAGAAATGCTTCATCGGTGAAGTGAAAACTCCAGATTTTTGTTGCTAAAGAAGAATTATAACTTCTTACCACCAACTGAGGGTAAATACATGATTTTCAATTAGTTGCCTTACCCCTAAGGATTATTCCTTAGTCAGATAAAGAATCTCTTGTCGATGCAGGATTACCCTATTCTACCGATGCAGAGACATATTCATCAATTTTTTGATCACTCTTCCCTATCCATTGTTTAGAAAATTCTTGCTTGATTTCATTCACCTTTTCTTTTCCTTTGTCATTTGATCCTTTGTTGTTCACTGATACAATCTTACTTCTGCAAAATCTTGCAATGTGCCCAATCTTGTTACATGCATAACAAGTTACATTGTGCCTCTGAATATTTTTTCCATAACCTTGACTGGTTTGAGTTCTACATTGATTAGATAAATGTCCAAATATACCACAAGCATAGCATTTCACATTCATTCTGCAATTTTATGAGTTATGTCCATTTTTATTGCATTTCAAACATTGATCGGTGGGTAAGTTTATATTTTGATTATTCTTAAATCTGCATTGATTTTCTCTATGACAAAATTTGTTGCAATTAAAACATTTCCCATTGAATTTAGAAGCATTAGGTTGCCTTACTAGTTTGTTGTGATCATGATTGTTTGCAATCCCAAAACTTTCTCCATGTTCAAATCCAAGTCCAATTGTTTCTCCATCATGTTTTTGACTTTTCACCATATCATCAAGCTTCTCTGAACTCTTCTTGAATTTATCTTTGTGTTCATTTGTAGTGACCAACTCACTTTCCAAAGTGCTAACTTGCTCATAAATTCTTCTTTATCATGCATGTGAATCAACTCTATCTTAATCATACCATTTTCATGACTAAGCCTTATATATTCATCAACTCTTTCATTAAATCTTCTAGCCAGATCTTCTTGATCCCTCTTTCTATCTTCAATATCCTTGCATAGTCTCATGGTTAAATCTTGCATCTCATTCTTCATGTTAGTGTTCTCTTGTCTCAATTTTTCTGCAATATCTCTAAGAGTTTCCTTTTCTTCATAATCTTATTTTTGCATTTGCTTACAAAGTTCCTTTCTCTTATTTTGTGTCATAACCAGGTTTTCTTGAAGTGCTTTAATGAATTCCTAGCAAGTTTTGAGATCATCTTCCAATTTGATATTCTTCAATTTTTCAGCATCAAAATCTTCAAGAGCTCCTTCCAACTTTAATCTCAAACTTTCCATCGGTACCGGTTTTAGAATCTTCCTCAAGCTATTAGGCTTCTACAAATAGAGGACCAAGATCTGATACCAATTGTTAGATGCTAGGACAGTCCCAAAGACACTGAGAGGGGGGGGTTGAATCAATGTCTAACTGGTCGATGAAATATTTAAACTTATTTGCGACTTTACAACCCAAATTAATATACCGGTAAACAAATAATAATGCAGTAAAGAGAAAAAAAAGTATAACCATCAATGCACACCATAACACAAATATTTTTGGCGAGGAAACCCGGTAAGGGAAAAACCTTGGTGGGATTTGTGACCCACAATATTTATTCATTGGCCAATATGAATAAATATTACTCAATACAATTGGGGCCTACACATGTAGAAAGGCCAATAGCCTAGAGCTCACTGCTCAACAACAAAATGGAGTCCCACTAACTACAAATGGATGGTTAGATCCAATAATAATGTACTGCTTCAAATTAGCATCTACAATGTTGGATTCGGTACTGGTTTAAGCTCTAACTGATACCACAACCAAAAACCTTGATGATAAATGATTCTGCTTTCACAAAATAGCCTTCACTCTGCTCTGCTTCTTATTCGCTCTCAAAATAAATATATCAATGTGCATAAACAACTATCCAGTATCATAACCTACAATGTCTCATATACTACTTATTACATTGCATAATTACATACCAAAATGTCCTACAAGATCTCATACATATATGAGTCTTTACAATACATCATGTCAGCTATACAAATATAATTACAATACAAAACAATGTTATTTCCAAGTCGGCTTAGAGTGTCAGTATGATCTGCTATCGGTGTAGAATGGATGTCGATGTGAATAAACTTGTAGTGCCTCCCAGTGGTGGTAGATGATGTTTGTTGCCAGTGTAACTTGTGAATGCCTTGATTTTGTTTTTTTGATTCACCTTTAGAATGCCTTTGTTCAATTTCGGTCTCTTTGAATTCTTGGTGAGTTGAAATGAGAAGTTTTAGTGCCTTTATAACCAAAAAGTTAACTTACAACCGCAAGAAATGCTTCGTCGGTGAAGTGAAAACTCCACATTTTTGTTGCTAAAGAAGAATTATAACTTCTTACCACCAACTGAGGGTAAATGCATGATTTTCAATTAGTTGCCTTACCCCTAAGGATTATTCCTTAGTTAGATAAAGAATCTCTTGTCGGTGCAGGATTACCCTATTCTACCGATGCAGAGACATATTCATCAATTTTTTTATCACTCTTCCTGATCCATTGTTTAGAAAATTCTTGCTTGATTTCATTCACCTTTTCTTTTCCTTTGTCATTTGATCCTTTGTTGTTCACCAATATAGTCTTACTTATGCAAAATCTTGTAATGTACCCAATCTTGTTACATGCATAACAAGTTACATTGTTCCTCTGAATATTTTTTCCATAACCTTGACTGGTTTGAGTTCTGCATTGATTAGATAAATGTCCAAATATACCACAAGCATAGCATTTCACATTCATTCTGCAATTTTATGAGTTATGTCCATTTTTATTGCATTTCAAACATTGATCGGTGGGTAAGTTTATATTTTGATTATTCTTAAATCTGCATTGATTTTCTCTATGACAAAATTTGTTGCAATTAGAACATTTCCCATTGAATTTAGAAGCATTAGGTTGCCTTACCAGTTTGTTGTGATCATGATTGTTTGCAATCCCAAAACTTTCTCCATGTTCAAATCCAAGTCCAATTGTTTCTCCATCATGTTTTTGACTTTTCACCATATCATCAAGCTTCTCTGAACTCTTCTTGAATTTATCTTTGTGTTCATTTGTAGTGACCAACTCACTTTCCAAAGTGCTAACTTGCTCATAAATTCTTCTTTATCATGCATGTGAATCAACTCTGTCTTAATCATACCATTTTCATGACTAAGCCTTACAGATTCATCATCTCTTTCATTAAATCTTCTAGCCAGATCTTCTTGATCCCTCTTTCTATCTTCAATATCCTTGCATAGTCTCATGGTTAAATCTTGAATCTCATTCTTCATGTTAGTGTTCTCTTGTCTCAATTTTTCTGCAATATCTCTAAGAGTTTCCTTTTCTTCATCATCTTATTTATGCATTTGCTCACAAAGTTCCTTTCTCTTATTTTGCGCCATAACCAGGTTTTCTTGAAGTGCTTTAATGAATTCCTAGCAAGTTTTGAGATCATCTTCCAGTTTGATATTCTTCAATTTTTCAGCATCAAAATCTTCAAGAGCTCCTTCCAACTTTTATCTCAAAATTTCCATCGGTACCGGTTTTAGAATCTTCCTCAAGCTATTAGGCTTCTACAAATAGAGGACCAAGATCTGATACCAATTGTTAGATGCTAGGATAGTCCCAAAGACACTGAGAGGGGGGGGCTGAATCAATGTCTAACTGGTCGATGAAATATTTAAACTTATTTGCGACTTTACAACCCAAATTAATATACTGGTAAACAAATAATAATGTAGTAAAGAGAAACAAAAGTATAACCTTCAATGCACACCATAACACAAATATTTTTGGTGAGGAAACCCAGTAAGGGAAAAGCCTTGGTGGGATTTGTGACCCACAATATTTACTCACTAGCCAATATGAATAAATATTACGTAGTACAATTGGGGCTTACACATGTAGAAAGGCCAATAGCCTAGAGCTCACTGCTCAACAACAAAATGGAGTCCCACTGACTACAAATGGATGGTTAGATCCAATAATAATGTACTGCTTCAAATTAGCATCTGCAATGCTGGATTCAGTACTGGTTTAAGCTCTAACTGATACCACAACCAAAAACCTTGCCAATAAATGATTCTGCTTTCACAGAATAGCCTTCGCTCTGCTCTGCTTCTTATTCGCTCTCAAAATAAATATATCAATGTGCATAAACAACTATCTAGTATCATAACCTACAATGTCTCATATACTACTTATTACATTGCATAATTACATACCAAAATGTTCTACAAGATCTCATACATAAATGAGTCTTTACAATACATCATGTTGGCTATACAAATATAATTACAATACAAAACAATGTTATTTCCAAGTCGGCTTAGAGTGTCGGTATGATCTGTTGTCCGTGTAGAATGGATGTCAATGTGAATAAACTTGTAGTGCCTGTCGGTGGTGGTAGATGATGTCTGTTGCCAATGTAACCTGTGAACCATGTTACTAGTTGGTTGCCATCAATGACAATATCAACCATTCTCATCTGAGTTTATAATTCTAACACATACCCTTTAGGAACTATATGCCTTATGTCAGCTTACAAGACATTACAAAAGATATTTAATATTGGCCCTATACAATAATTACAAAATGATTAAATAAAACTTTTCAGATCCCAGACTAATGTTGGCCACACAGAAGTGTTGGATGTCGATGTCGGTGTCGATGTTGGTTATGACCTTGATTACTCCAATGCTGGTGTCTACCGGTGTATGCCTCCAATGCCGGTGTCTGTCGGTATATGCCTTCTATAGAATCTTGTTGCCATCAATGATAACATATGAATCAAATGAGTGTCAATTGCCAACAATCTCCCCCTTTGGTATTGATGGCAAAACTCATGTGAAAAAATGGAATCCCTACCTGTTCAACTGAAATATGCTCCCCCTGAGCTAATTGACTGTGTTTGCAATATACTTTCTGTCTGATATCCACCCCCTAGGATTACATACATATTTTTACATACATATCCTCCCCCTTTGGCATCAATGCCAAAGACCGATGAAATAATTGTTAAGAATCTATGCAAAAGAATGAATAATTAGATATTACTTTACTGGAGCTTGACCAATTTCAAGATTTCTCGAAAAATTTTCTCAAATAACTATATTTAGGTATCCCAACCAGTTTTGAATGTTTCAGATATGGATACAAGTCCACTCAATAAATGTGCAAGTGTTTCTTTCTAAGTGACTTCTACTAGTGTGGGCTTCGCAAGCATGTCCATGTATTCCCTCTTATGTACACCAAGTGAATCCAATCTTGGACTTACCAAACCTCTGAGACTTTTTTCTCTCCAAATAATCTTCTCTCTTTCCTTTTCAAGAGAAAAAAATTGATTCTCCAAAGTCAAAATTTGTCCATCAATAGATGTTGTAAGTGAAGTTAGTCCATCAAAAGAATTAGCAATAGTAGCAATCTTGTCTTGTAACTCCTTTATCCTCTTATCTATATTTGTTGTAAGAATTTCTATATTAAAACAGACCCTGTAGATGTTAGTACACTATTTCAAAGAATTTTCAATAAGTATAAGTTTCTCCCCAATCTCCCTCTTTTATGTCTCAATAATTTGATTAAAAGTGGCTCTCTTAGCCAAAGTAAATCTTTCAAGTGCTTGTTAGTCAGAAATCTACTGTAATGACTGAAATTTTTTAGATATGTGCTTTGTCAATACCTTAAGCTTTCCAAAAGGGCTTGCTTCATTTTCAATCATACAATCAGGAATCAATCTTTGCAAAACTATTATTGACAAATCTAATATTCCTTTGTCTGTAGATCCCTTCTTCATTAGCTTTTGAGTAGCCATCATCATTAGTTATGTGGGACTCATATCTATGATTGATTTCTTCTCAAGTTGAGAAGTGTCAATTGGCAAAAAATTTTCTGGGGAATCAACTGGCGGTATGGTACTGGGTGTCTTATCAGTCTCCTTTTCCTTATCCTCTCCCTATGTATCTCTTTTCTCATCCCCTTTTGCATCGGTGGCTTCGCCACTTAGTGTCGTATCTATTACTGTCGATGGAGTATTATCTACAATATTATCAGTATCTTGTACATTATCTATATTACCTTACTCATATTGTACAAATGTTTTATCTGTCAGTTTAGTCTGTGCACTCTCATTAGTTTTAGATTTATCTGTCAGTTCATTCAAAATTTGATCTGAACTTCCCAAAATTCATTTTCCCTTGGATTTGTCTGGAATGGTGGGAGTTGTTTCCTTGCCAAATTCTTCTTGAGAAGTAAGGAAACCACGATTCTTTTGGAAGAATTTAGCCCAACCATCTTTGGTCTCATTTATTATCTCATTAACTCTACCCATCATTAAGCTTATTTATCAGGGTTTGCTGCTAAAAATTATTTTGTTGGCAACATATATACATCTTTTCATTTCCTCATTACCTATAGAGCCACAAATGCCTAAAAGTTCAACTTCTTTAATTTCCCTATCCCTCTTGACTTCATCTAATCTTCTTGCAGTTAACTTATTATACAATGATAAAGGAATTTCCTTCAAAATCTCTACCAAAGCCTTCTTATATATGTCTATATGTAACAAAATTGCTTCTTCAATTTAATTTTTCTCATTTTCATCTAAGTGTTCATATAAATTTGAAACATTCTTCAAAATTCCATCTTTTGTTACTTCATCAATTAACTCTGCAAAAGTCATATTACCAGATTCAGTTTGTTCATCACTATTTTTCTTCTTCTTGCTGGGGGTTGTAGGAGTGGATCGAGCCGGCTTCCTCTTCTGAGTAGGTTTCCTTGCTAGAGGTGTGGATGTTGTTGTTACCTTTCTTATTAGCTTCCTCCTTGGCTCCACCCTCTTCTCTTCTACCTGAGGTTTGTCAGATTTCTTCCTCTGTACCCTTCTAAATGAAACAGGTTGATTATGCTCTACATCAGAATCAAAAGTGATAGGAGATAAGAAATTTGCTGGCCTCTTTTCCTCAGGAGCACTTCTCACTATAGTTGTTGCAACTGCCATTGTCAGTTGATCTACCAGTCTAGATCCAAAACCTAATTCTGTATCTATCCTGTGGAATACATTTTGAACGAAGGCATACATTTTGTCTATTTGTTTTCCCCTCCTTTTCTTGTTGAAAACAATTTTAACTTCAAGAGCCATCTCCTCTGCAGTACCAAAGTATTCAGCCTTATCATCCAAAGGAGCATCAATTAGCATTTTTGGATATAGTTCCAAGATGTTGTCATCAACTTCATATCATAATTCAGTGACCCATATTGTTCTTGGTTCCACTTCTTCCATGATGGTCTCAACTATTTTTACCATGAAGTAGATATCAGTGGAGTATTTCTCCATAATGTGTTTGGAGATTCTCTCCCTTAGTATCATGTTCTTTTGGAAAGATGTAAAGAAGCCCCATAGCTTCTCATCCCTGTTGCTTCCAAGATCAGTGATTGTATCTTTAATCTACATGCCTATCAGTATGTCATGAGCCCAATGTTTCTTTCCCAAACTCGGCAGGGCATTCATAAATATAACATCAAGCAGACAATAAGATTGTCAAACTGAAGTGTTTCTTTCTTGACACCTTTGATCTTGCTAAGATTTAACATAAATTCGCTTCTTAACCATTCACAGAAATCATACTTTCCATTATTCTTTAACATTTGGTATGCAACATGGATACAGGAAATGACAACAGAGTTCAATTGACTTGATTGTGTTACCTTGTAGCTGATGATGATGCTAGAAAATTTCACATCTGTATCTTTGATGGTTTTCATCCTCATCAACCTTCCATCATGGGTTGCACCGGTGAGATTTTCAACCTTAGTGTTGGAGATCTTCTTCCCTAGTTCTTGTCCAACTTTGGGTAAGCCGGTGACCACATGAATTACTTCTTTGGTGATAATGTAAGGCCGATTGAGCCAGATGAATTCATTATGGACCCTGCTCAAAACATATCTAATCATTTCATCCTTGAAATCTAGTATATATAGGATTTCGGTTAACCCTAGGTCTTCAATGATTTGATATTCCATCTTGATTGTTCTAGAGCTTCCTAGTATCAGAGATTGATACATTCTCTTGATCTCCCCAGTGCCTAAATCCTCCAAGGTGCAATGAATATAGGCCCTGACATCTTTTTCATAAACTAAGCCACCAAGAACCCTTGAGAATGCACTAGTAGAGTCTTCCTTCTTTGCTATTTGAGGAACTTCCTTAAAAATGGGTCTGAGCCTATCCTTAACCTCGATGATAGTGGGATTTTCAATGAAAGTAGGAGTAGATGAAGATTTTGATAACTATTGGAAATCTTTTTAGAATGTCTTTGCTCACTCTTGATCATCTGTGATTCGCCTTTGCTTTGCTGTAGTTTTCTCAAGTGTTGGGTGAGTGAAAATGAGTCCATTTTTCCTTTTTATCGTTGATTAAACCCTAATCCTTCACTATGATAAATTCTTAGTGGTGTACTCTACCGACTGTCAGTTTCATAGTTTTATGTCGGGTAAACCTTCATCAATGATCAATACAACTCTCCAAATCTCTTTCTAGATCCCTTCTAGGGAATATGCAAGATTTGGAATGAATTTTCCAACCCCTAAGGCATATTCCTCAATTACCAGTTGGATTTCCTATCGGTGCAGGAATGCTTTGTTCTACCGGTGGAGTTACTAGTGCAATTTATGGTGTAGTTGCATCTCCACTTGGTTCTTCATACTTTCTTACCCATCTCTTGGTGTGATCTTGTTGTATTTCATCTACCTTCTTCTTTCCTTTCTCAGTTGCTTTGTCATTGCTAACCGGTTTAGTCTTGCTTCTACAGTACTTAGCAATATGACCTATCTTGTTGCATGCATAACATGTAACATTGTTCTTTTTAATTGCTTTGCCATATCCAGTTTCATTCCTTGATCTACATTGATTAGCCAAATGTCCAAACTTTCCACATGCATGACACTTAACATTCACTCTGTAATCTTCTAACTTATGACAATATATCTTGCAATTTGTGCATTGACCGGGAACTGAATTGTAGTTTTGATTTGTTGTATTTCTACATTGTTTATCCATATGCCTAAATTTATTACAAACAAAGCATCTACCATTGAATTTGTAAGCATTAGATTGCCTTACTCGTTTCCTTTGGTCTGATAAGTTCTACATACCGATTGTCAAATTTTCATTTGCAGTACCGGAGCTTTCACTTTGTACAAATTTAAGTCCTCTAGAATCATTATTCTGCCTTTGTCTTTTCAATAAATCATCCGACTTTGCAACACTAATCCTAAATTTTTCTTTATACTCACTTGTAGTAGTCAGATCATTTCTTAGAGTTATTATTTGTCTCTCAAGCTCTTGTTCATTATTTTGGGATTGCACCAAATTAGTTTTCAACATATCATTCTCATGAGCCATTCTGCCACATTCTTCAAATTTGTTCTTCAGAGATACAACAAGATTTTCTTCCTTCTTTATATCATCAATATCTTTTGACATCCTCATAGTCAGGTCTTGCATTTCTTTCTTCATGGGAATGTTTGCTTGGCTCAGCTTCTAACTTTGTTCTTTAAGTGTATTTTTCTCTTCATCATCCTAGTTTTGCAAAAGTTTCTTCCTCCTAGCTTGAGTTGATGATAACCTTTCTTGTAGAATAAGAATGAATTCATTAACAAAATTCAATTCATCTTGCAGCTTCAAGTTCTTCAACCTTTCAGCATCATAATTCTCAAGTGCCATCTCAAGTTGCTTCTCCATAGCCATGTTCAATGATTCTGGTTTCAAGATCTTCTTCAATTTGTTAAAATTCCTTCAAGGTACTAGGATCTGATACCAATTGTTGGAATACAATGAATCTAAGAACACTAAGAGGGGGTGAATCAGTTTTTTGTCGATAATATAATATTTTACATTATTACAACATACACATATAAACCGATAAATGAAGAAATATATAACATGAAGTAAATAAACCAGGCACATGAATGAACACCATAACACACATAATTTACACATTGAAAACCTCAAAGAGGAAAAACCATGGTGGGATTTGTGACCCACAATATTAGTTCACTCACTGGCCATATGAAGGATATTACATAGTATGGGGGTCTACACATGTAGGAAGGCACACTACCTAGAGCACACTGCTCAACAAAAAAAAATTCATTGGCTACAAGCTTTTGCTAAGATAAAACAATAATGGTGAGCTCACAAAATGCATCTGCTATGCCAAAAAGAGTTTCGGTTATTGCTTTGTTATGTACCGGTTCTTAAACTCTTTTACGGATATCTCCTTTTCTCCAATAATTCTTTACAAACCATCTACTTATCATTGCATGATATTACTTTCGCATACAAATGATCTACATACATGTCCTTCACATCACATTGTTTTGTATCCTTGTCCTACACACTCTTCTATATCACAATGACCTAATAAACTCACTTATATACCCTTTACAAACAATATGCCTTATGTCGGATTACAATACATTACAAAAGGTATTCCATGTTGACCCTATACAATAATTACAAAAGGATTAAATAAAAAATTTTCAGTTCCCAAACTGATGTCGGCTTCACAAATGTGTTGGATGTCGGTACTACGACATAGACAAGCATAGATTCAAAATTCAAAAGCTATAGACAAGCATAGATTCAAAATTCAAAAGCTATAGGATGGAGTGAGATTAGTTGGCATTATATGCAATTTTTTTTGTACAATAACTAGCCAGGATAGGATGTTTCAAGGATGACATTTTGTTGTTAAAAGACCAAATCAATCAAGAAAGGATAACATGCAATCCTTTGGCATAAATGAATGGATCAAAGAAGATGAACATATAGATAGTGAATGGGAAGTTGTGGGAATCACACATCTAGAGGGAGATACTAAAGAGTCAAATAAACGATCTTACTAGAGGAGTACTATGACATAGACAAGCATAGATTCAAAATTCAAAAGCTATAGGATGGAGTGAGATTAGTTGGCATTATATGCAATTTTTTTTGTACAATAACTAGCCAGGATAGGATGTTTCAAGGATGACATTTTGTTGTTAGAAGACCAAATCAATCAAGAAAGGATAACATGCAATCCTTTGGCATAAATGAATGGATCAAAGAAGATGAACATATAGATAGTGAATGGGAAGTTGTGGGAATCACACATCTAGAGGGAGATACTAAAGAGTCAAATAAACGATCTTTGAGCAATTGTCCATACATACTAACAATAATTACAATCATATCAGAGATTGAAGTCACTATAATTGGGATAGAGGGCCACATTTCAATGATGCAATAGGCCAAGAGTAGCTGGCAAACAGATTTAGACAATTGAATACAACATATCCGAGATTCCTACCTTGAGTCTTGTATCTTGAGGATAATACATCATTTCAAAAGGTGGGATAATGTTGGAAGAAAAAGGACAATACAAAGCCAACTTAGAGTACCACATATGATATGTAGTGTAGAAATTGACCTCTAGGCCAACTCATAGAGTTATATCCTATATGTAATTGGAGATTGAGAATACAATACAATATTGTTGTTTTTGGTCCATTCACTTATGCTATGAATATGTTTATGAGTTCTAAAGGTATGAATATTAAATTGTTCTAATTTACTTTTGTACCTATTAATTTCCTTTGTTGTGTCTTCTAGGGTATAATGAATACATCACTATCTACTTCGGATAATGATCTTTGGACTTTAGTTTCCCCTTAACTCTTGTTAATAGTGCCTAAAAAGATGAAAAAGTAATAATAATAGAGAAAGAGGTGTATACTTCTTCAAAGCTTATTACAAGTATAATTCGAGTGTCTTGTATCACCATTGTCATAGATAAGTATGGATAAGTGGGTTATAGGTACTTCTTTAAAGCTTATTACAATGTTTTCATTTCTTTGACACAGGTGATTAAGTTCCTATATCTTTGGACTTTATTTTCCCCTTAACTCTTATTAATAGTGCCTAAAAAGATGAAAAAGTAATAATAATAGAGAAAGAGGTGTATACTTCTTCAAAGCTTATTACAAGTATGGATAAGTGGGTTATAGGTAATTTGAGTGTTTTCATTTTTGGAATCAACACTAATTTGAGTGTCTTCGCTCATTCCCAATTTAGTTGTGTTGAGCTGCAAGGTGGCATTCCTTTTGTTCTCTCATGTCAAACTTGAACCATTGAACTTCTTGATAAATGGTTCATAGTTCAAAAGTTTATTTCAAGTTGGCTCCGAAGATATTAATAAGGCAAAGGTGGTGTGGAAAAAGGAATATTTTGAGCATATCGTGTTTTTAAATTCTAATTATGAAAATAAATAATGAAAACTCAAACCGTTTGTGTGGAGCTGATATGTAATAAAGAAAGATGTCAGAATCTCATTAAATCATGGGTTATCTCACACACTTGAATGAATTGTTATGAGGTGTGTATAGGTATTATTCAGTTTTTCTACCTCTTAATATGTAAGTTTTCAAATTGTGAAATTAGTAGCTATTATTGTTGGAGAAATGAAGGGAACCAAAGGTAATTTTAGCTCCATACTTTCGAGGGTTACACAGACTTGAAGGTGGCAACAGGTGAGTTTTGATAATTTCTTCTCCATTATGTTACTAGCTCAGAAAGTCAGTATAAAATTATTTATTTTGGAATAGAATTATGTCCTTTCTATAAATTGTTTGATGAATGCAAAAGCGGTCATCATGAGGTCAACTGTTCCAAATCTTGGCCACACATCAAGCTTAGTCAGTGCACTTTAAGAACTGGGTGACACTTCTTTAGCCCAAGCTGACTTAGGAATTTTTTTGGAAAGAGCTAGAGACCCTGAGATTAACTCAATGATGGAGAGAATTTTTAAAAGTGGCTTGATTGAAGCTGTTGCATTCCCAACTGTCACCCCTTGTCCAGAATTGGTGATAGCATGTATGAATAGGTACAATGTTGGTAGCAGGTGTGTTAGGACCAGCAATGGTGAATTGTTAGTAGAAATCAACATGGAAACAATGATGGCCACAATTGGATTTCCTCATAAGGATCCGTATGA
The DNA here is from genome assembly GCF_030272615.1 of Cryptomeria japonica. Lineage (NCBI taxonomy): Eukaryota > Viridiplantae > Streptophyta > Pinopsida > Cupressales > Cupressaceae > Cryptomeria > Cryptomeria japonica. Next base: position 168,798,818 of record NC_081415.1, read on the forward strand.
AGACTAGTCCATTGGTACTTCATACACATTCTTCTTTGAGAAGAAAAGAACCTGCAAGAGTTTCATTGCCAAGAATTGGCTCCTAAAAGTTCAGAAAGGGGGTTCCCGGTTACCCAAACCTCTTACAAGAGAGCATTTCATAATGGAGGTGCAGGATATTGTGATTCTATTAAACAGACTCAAAAGGAATTCACATGCTTTCTACTGGGACGAATGGATATATTTTTACATTTAGGTGTTGTTGGCTGGTGAAAAATTATTGGTATTTTGATGATGTTTAGTTGTGATTATCATTGATGGACACACACTTATTTTATGTATGATTTATTATCAACTGGTAATATGTGTTGTGTTGTTCACATCAGTACTATATGTCATTAAATGTATAGTCTTTGTTTGTAGAAGAATATCAGTGTTTTGCAGAAGATGCTTACTGATCAAAGCATGACCGAAGACCTCAAGCAGTATGAAGACCTCAAGCGGTATGAAGACATCATGCAGTATGAAAATCTCAAGCAGAACAAGGATCCCTAGTGGCAGTTAATCTTTTTGATCGAAACACTATGTTCTAGTTTACCAGTCTTCATTAATCTGTAATCAATATACTGTGTTAAACCAGTATAATTGTAAAGTGTGATGAGTTATCATCCGCTGACACTTTGGTGGTGTTTCTGTGTTGTGTTACCAAATGTCTCTACATGCACTGTACCTAGGAAATCATAGTCTAATCTTATTGGACTGACATGAAATCGAATTCCTATATGAGGATAGCATGTCTAGGGTTTTGAAGAGAGTTGATATGTGCAAGTGTTGGAGGAAAGATTAGGTCTATGTGAAAAGGGTATCTCACTATAGAGATTGTGAGTGCAAAGCTTAGAATACTGAAGTAATGTTGCAATGCATTAACAAAGAACTGTCAAGGATCTAATCAAGCATTTTGTGCTACTTTCTAAATCATTCACTTGTTGATTACTAATCTCTTTGACAAGTCTGAAAACCTTAACTGGGTAGGCCCAACCAAGCCTATTGTAAATCCTCTAACAAGGTGGTTCATAGTTGTGGATCTGAAATCCTTTAACAGGGTAGTCTCTAACAAGACTTATCTCCTAACAAAGATCTGGATTCCTAAAAGGATTTGTTCTGGTGAAGAGCATTGTAAGACCTTAGCCAGTCTGACCTTAACCGATCTAGTTACTATTCTACAGATAGTTGACTTGTGAGTTTTACTCACAATGGTTTTTTCCATTTGGGTTTCCACATCAAAATATCTTGTGTTATGGTGATTGTACTAAAGTGGGTGAATGCTCTATTTTCTATTTAGATTGTTTAAGTTTTAACCAGCTGTTAATTAAACTACTACACTGGTCTACTAGAAATTTGTTTAAGAATTTGATTAAGTTTTTAGGGATACTAATTCATCCCCCCCTCTTAGTATTCATCAATTGGTATCAGAGATAACCTTTCTATAAGTCTAACCACTTGGAAGGAGATATGGGGGAATAGAACATGAGGGAACTCACTCACTGTCTTACTGAGTCTGAGAGAGCCTATGACAAACTCAGATCAAGTATAAAGCCTCTTTAGCCAAGAGAAGAGAACTTGTTGAGAAATTGATGGAATTTACTAAAAACAACTCTTCTGATGAAGCTAACATGGAGGCCCTAGTTGAAGAAGTGGATAAACTAAATGAATCAAAAACTAACCTAACGAGGGAGTTGGAAGGACTGACTATCAGGATGAGTCAGGAGCTAAAAAACATAAGAAAAGCTAAAGATTTAGTGAAGGACAAGGAGCGTGAGATCTCTAAGTTGAAACAAGAGATTGGTACCATCACTACTCATCTGGAAGAGGGTAATGAAGAGAAAGAAGAAATACAACCAGACCTAAATATTGTTATCTCTTAGAATGAAACCTTGATGAAAACCAATGATTCTCTTTCCAAGGAACTTGTTGAGTCGAAGGAGATACTTGGAAAGTTCAACCGGAGTGCTGCTAAATTAGAACAAAAGCTAGAATCAGTGAAGTCATCAAAGGATACCACCAGACTTGGTTTCTCTACATATGAGGAAGGTGAAACCTTTGGAGACAAGAGTGATGCACCAAAGGAGAAATCAACACCTAATATCAACAACAAGAGAAAAGGTAAGACAAAGTTTAAAATTGTATGCTTCAACTGTCATAAGGAGGGACATATTGCAAATGTATGTAGGAGCAAGGCTTACAATAATTTTCCTTACATGCAAAACAATGTGGCTTGAACTGGTAGATTTAATGGTCACTGTTATACATGCAACAAGTTTGGGCATAGAGCTTTTGAGTGCAGGTCGGTTATGAACAACTCTGGAAGTTATGCACCAAGATCTAAAGGAGTTGTCCTGAAACCTCCTATGAACCAAAACCCATACCAATACAGAAATTATGACCATTAGTTAAATGGTTATGGAGTGGCAAATAGTTTGAGAGGAACCTGTTTGATTTGTTATGGTAGCGATCACACTACTGCAACATGTAGAAGGAAGAATGGAAATGTGAACACCAGACCATGGAGAACACCTGGAGTGTTATGCTATCATTGCGACAAACTGAGACACACTGCCAGAGCATGCAAACTTAGAAAGAATCCATCAGGAGACATACCAGTCAACCCAGAAGGAAAGATATATGTTGAAACCATTCAGGTGGATATGGATAAAACTTGGAAAAATAAATCTGAAGAGAAGCCACAAGATGTACCAGTTTCCGCACTTAGTGTGGAGACCTCTGAATCGACAAACTAAGCTTCAAAAATCTTAGGGGAAACATATCGCTAACAATGTTTTGAACCCTTGGAGTATATCGGTAAAGTGCCTATATTGATATTGGCTACCTGTTGAGTGACAGAAGAAACGAAGTGGTAAAAGCTTGAGTAGAGAAACAAGAGCAACTTATCTTGCATTCGAAACAATTTAGAAAGAAATCTTGCACAAGATTTTGCAACCATTTCAAGCTATCAGTGTAGAAGTCAAATCGGTAAAGTAAGCTCTTGAAGAAGTGTATTGTGCTTGAGAATGGCAAACCCTAGTTTGGATTGTGAAGGTATTTCTCATTGAGACATTCTTGTCATTTGAAATCATCTAGATATGGCTTCTACATCTAAAATTCCTTCTAGTTCTACTGAACTCGAGGAATCATCTGAGTTTCTTAGAAAGAAGGTGAAATATAATGCCCTATCTCAAATTCCCACCAGAGTCATTGTCAAAGGGGATGTCTCAGAATAAATTGATTGCAAACTAGAAGACCTAGGGTCACTAGTGATTCACTCCTAGCTGAGTTTGTTCTATGGAGATGATAAGAAGATCAAACCTGAGTACAGCATAATCGAGAAGAAGAAATTACACAATGCAGTCTATTTTCTTGAGGAATTTATAGAACACATTAGGATTATTCTAAGTAGGGTTCATGGTGATAAGATGTACCTTGAGAGAACTTATGATATGACACTGAAGGCAATTCATGGCATGACTAGTTTCTGCAATGCTGGGGAAGTCCCTGTTCTTCACAAGACCACCAAAACCAAAATGACAGAGCTCACCAGTTCTTTGAGTGACCAACAGGCAATGACTGTTAACACCATAAAATATGACTTGGTGAAATATGCATGCATGGTAATCAGATATAGAGTATTCTACACTAGCAGAATAAATTTTGTTCCTACAGATGTAGTGCATGGCGCTTATAGGATGATCAAGGAGAATGTAGAATGTGACTTATGTACATGCATGCAGAAACAACTCATGCAGAACCTGAAGTTGATCAAATTAGACAAAACCTTGATGTTTAAGTTCAGTCAACTACTTGTCGGTTTATTTTTCTATTTTCGAGGATATTTTCCTAGAGTTGGTGATGTTCAATGGTCAAGTGACCAACCAGTTTCAAGACAAACAAATGAGAGTCTGGAAGTAGTGGGAACTATGTATCTGGAGACTCTGAATAGGTATTTTAATGAGTTCAGACTAAAGATGAACTAGAGAATGAGAATATCTGGTGATCTAGTTAAAAAATATGAAGATGATATCTATTTCACAATAAAAATAGATCATTGCATAATGCAAGCAGTTGAGCCCAGAGAAGATGAAGTTGAGCCTATGGGATATGAAGTGGTAAATGATATACTGATAGGGTACACCTCTACCCTACTTGCTTCACCACTAGATCCCAAGAAGAAGAGGACTGGTACTTACTTCAAGAGGATCAAACCTATTGAGGTACCGAAGCAAAAAAAGAGTAAAGCAATGCCATCGGCATCAACACCAATTACATCTGCTGCCAGCCATAAAGTGACCAAGAGGTCACCAGCTAAAAAGAAACCAGAGGACATTCTGCCAAAGGTATTTGAAAGGAAGAGAAGAATCAGAAATAACGCACCAGATTCAGAAGGCATTGAACCAAAGGTAGAAATGAAGAAGAAAAGGCAATCAAGCAAGAAGACAAAGTCAACCGGTAATGTACTAGCAACCTCTGCACCAGTAAATATAGCTATTTCCTCTTACAGGCCTATGACACATTGTCAAAGGACCATAAAGAACATTAGAAGGAAAGTTCTTGATGATTTAAAAGAATATTTTGATGATTTCAATTATAGTGAAAAGGAGGATGTTGAACAAGAACTTATTAAATATTTATGTAATAATGATCGGTCACCTACCAATATTAAATCAGTTACTTCTAAATCTTTGTATGATTCTTTGGACAATAACTGACGCATTTCCATTGAAAAGGAATAAGAAATCAGGGAGGAAATTTTTGCTCAATATTTTCCAAATGCCTCAAATTGAGAATTGTTTGAGATTATTGATAAGTACAAAGGCATCTTCTTCATGCAAAGAAGAAGACTTCAGCTACTCAGAGGAAAAACTTTTGAAGTAGAAAAAGATACCCATCTACATGTTAAAGGAGCTGTCAAAATGCAAAAAGTATCTGAAGATAATCGACAGGCTAAGCAAGAGCCTGACCTATCCACAATGAAACCAGATGAAATCTTTGATAGTCTGGGTGAAAGAATAGCAAAACAAAATGATCCCATTGATGTTGATGCACTAGATATTAAGGACACCACTCCAGATAAGGAGAAAGATGAAAAGGAGAGAGTGGAGAAAGAAAAAGATGAGAAAGCAGCAAAAGAGAAACTAGAGAAAGAAAAACAAGAGAAAGAGAAAGCGGAGAAAGAAAGACAAGAGAAGGAGAAGAAGAAGGAAGAAGAGAAGAAGAGGAAAGAAAAAGAGAAGAAGAAGGAAGAAGAGAAGAAGAGGATGGAAGAAGAGAAGAAGAAGGAGGAAGTAGAGAAGAAAAAGGAAGAGGAGAAAAAGAGGGAAGAAGAGAAGAATAAAGAAGAAGAGAAGAGGAGAGTGGAAGAGGAGAAAGAGAAGGCTGCCAAGGTAGCCTAGGAAAAAGAAGAAGAGGAGAAGAAAATATAAGAGGAGATCAAGGCAAAGGAACGAGAGACTCCTAAGGCAACTGAATATCAAGCCAAGTAGATTGATCACACCGGTCCCACCGATTTGACTCTTGCCTGTCTGACTCAATCGATTGATGAAAGTGAGCTATTGAGGAGCATTCAACTAGCACGGGTCAGATTGGAGGAATTGAGGAAAAAGAAAGAACAGGATGTCATTTAGTTTGTTGTTGACACTCTTTCCAATCTAATCCCCTGTACTAACCTTCCTAGTACTGATTCCTCACTGGCTAAGTTAAAACTTCTCTGCATAGTAGTAGATGATCAAGTGCAATCTTTAGAAGATGCAGCCCAGATTTCTACAGAGAAGAAGAATGAAAAAGCTCTGAAAAATTCATTAGTAAAGCAAATGGATGTAGATAGAGCAAAACTGCTTAAGCAAAAGGATGATATAAGTTCATCTATGGGTTAAGGTAACCTACTCTTGAGAAAAATTTGCCAACCTCACCTATTTTGTGAAGATTCTCTAAAATAGAAGAGTCAACTCCAATCGAAGTTATAGAAGTATATCAGTGGCTTCAAATTGCCATATGATCTGTTCACAGTTTATGGATAAACTGTTCATACTCACCAGCATCAAATTTTAAAGCTTGACTCAAAGATTTGCAATCAAACTCGAGATCTGCAAGAGCTCTAGTTTCTTCTATTACCAAAATTATAGGTTCTTCAAAAGTGCTTCCTAAACTTGGAGGCTATTACTATAACACAAGAGATGAGCACTATTGATGCAATGCAAGAATTAGCCTTCTAGATGAAGACCGATAGTGAAATTGCTACCTCACTCTTAATTCATGGTCTTCAGACATGAAGAATTTTATGCAAAACTTTAAATCTCTTTTTGAGAAGTTTTACTCTTTATTGTCATGAACATATACTTTATTTTTATATTATGCAAAAAGGGCATATTTTGCATTACTTTGTCATTGTTGGCAAAGGGGGAGTAGTATAAAATTTAATGGGGAGTAGTATTGAAAATTTCATGCACATACTTGTAATTTATGCAAAGGGAGTAATGTATATGCTTAGGGGGACTAATGTTGATTATGGCATATGTTTTTGTTTTGTAAGCACTTAGATGTCAAAATTTTCCTAAGTGTTCCCATTAATGCCAAAGGGGGAGATTGTTGGTATTTTGATGATGTTTAGTTGTGATTGTCATTGATGGACACACACTTATTTTATGTATGAGTTATTCTCAATCGGTAATATGTTTTGTGTTGTTCACACCAGTACTCTAT